>NW_006399941.1:1538924-1639568 GCF_000299155.1 Elephantulus edwardii | reverse complement strand
CAGTTGGTTTAATTACTATTGGAAAATGCTTGTCATTCCTCTGTAGCATCTGGTCCCCACTGGACCCTCATCATTTCCTTCACCTGCTCCCCCCCACCGACCAAACTGTGCAGCTCTGCAACTGCATCCTGGCCCATCCTCACCCTTCTGCCCCCAACCCTCACCTCCTTGTACCCCCAATTTTTTCCCAATAAAAAAATATTTAAAAAAAAAGGAAAAAAAATAACCTGTGTGGCAAAATCGGAAGGTCACAGAGCACATCAGTTACACACTGTGGACAATGATTGTCTCACTGAAAAGCACTTGTGCAACTGGACTGTGAGCTAAACACTATTTTTCTTCTTGAAAGATTGACAATTACATTTGTATTGTTAAGTTTGAATTGTGGGTGTCTATTTTCCAACTAATCCTGTGTTATACCACATTATCTATTAGGCTTTGATATAATATTGTTGTAGTTATGTGTTGTAGAGTCGCATGCGACTCATAGTGACCCTAGGTACAACAGTCCTAAACTCTGCTCTATACCGCGCCAATCTGTCTCCGACACACCTATTCCCCATTGCCCCAGTCACTGAATCAATCCATCTCATCGAGAGTCTTCCTCTCCTGCACTGTCCCTTCACCCTCCCAAGCATGACGTCCCTCTTCAAGGACTCTTTGTAACATGTCAGACAAAGCTTCAGACTCCTTGACTCCAAGGAGCAGCCTGGTTTAACTCTCTCCAAGATGAACCTGTTTTGTTTTTTTAGTGGTCCATGGTATAGTCAATACTCTTCTCCAGCACCACAGCTCAAAGGCATCAATTATCTTTCTATCATCCTTAGTCATAGTCCAGCTCTCCAATGCATAGCAAGTGACTGCAAAGACCATGGCCTGTATCAGGTGCACCTTAGTTTCCAGACTGACATCATTACTCTTCAGTACTCTGGAGAGGTCTCTTACAGCAGACCTTCCCAATGCAGTAAGTCTTTTAATTTCCTGGCTGCTGGAGCAAAGAGTGTTGATTGTTTAGCAAAACTAAAGCTGTTAAAAATCTCAAACTCTTCACCATCTATCATGATGCTGACAATTGGCTCAGCGGTGAGAATCTTTGTTTTCTTGATTTTGCACTTCAATCCATATGGAAGGCTGCAGTCCTTGACCTTGTGCAGCAAATGCTTCAGGTCTTCCTCAGTTTTAGTAAGCAGGGTTGTGTCATCTGCATAAAGCAGGTTGTTGATAACCAAATACAAAATACTCACAATATTAAAAACAGGCAATAAAATATTCTCATTGCCTGTGAGAGTCTGAGTTTCTCCCAAACATTTAACTATAGGGAACCTCTAGATACAGGGTCTACATGAGAACAATTAAGTGTTCTGGAATTTTTTTTTTATACAATGTCACCTATAATAAGAGTTGAATGCTTTTGTTGTAGCTACATATTGTCAAGTACAAATACTAATAACCATATCTGACTGAACAACAGATCTGAACCCAGTCCTATGCTGTGCTTTTCTCATCTTCTCTGACATCCTTGAGACCACTGATGCAGTCACTTTGTCGTCAATCCATTTTCTTAAGGTTCTTTCTCTTTTTTGTTGACTTTCCACCTTTCCTAGCATGTTGTTCCTTTCTAAGAAATAACCTCTCCTAGCAACATGCTCAAAGGATGTGCAACGAAGCTTTGCCCTCCTTGCCTCTAAGGAACACTTGGGCTGCACCTTGTCCTAGACATGTGTTTGTTCTTTCGGCTTATTCTTCTCCAATACACGTAAAAGGCATCAATTTTTCTTCTGTCATCTTTCTTCACTGTCTGGCTTTCAGAGATGTAGAGCAAGTAATTGGAAAGACTATGGCCAGAATCAGGTACACCTCTGTACTTTGGAGAGGTCTTGGACAGTACATTCTCCTAATGAAGTATGTCTTCTAATTCCTTGACTGCTGGTGTCAAGGGTGTTAAAATGAGGTAACTGACAATTTCATTTTTTTCTCCATCTATCACGATATTGTCTATTGGTGCAGATGTTGTTGTCACGTGTCAGAGTCTGAACTGACCCACAGCTGACCCTCCAGCGGGTTTTCAGAGGCAGTTATTCACACGGGAGGAGACTACCTTTGTAGTGCAGCACACTATCGTTTTTTTTTTTTTTTTAAAATTCCATATGTGCTTTATTACAGATCTGGGAGGACAGCAAGTTGGCCCCAAAGTTGGCCTCCGCAGCACAGTATCTTACCACTAGGCCTCTAGTGTGTTAAGGAGCTCCACTGCCAACCCAAAGAAACATGGTTTGAATCTACTGGCTGCTCCTTGGTAAAGATTTGGGCAATCTCCTCCTGTGTGATTTACAGTCTCTGAAAACCTGCTGGAGGGTCAGCTTTGAGTTCTGAGTTGGTGCCACATAATAATAACTTAAACCAAAACAACAAAGGGCAACAAATTTCATGCCAAAGTGTGTGAAAATGCAGCTGTCTTCTATAAAGCCATTAGAAAATCCTGAGCCTGCCAAGTTAATTTTAATTCTGACTCATAATCACCGTTTAGGACAGGACCAAACTGCCTCAAATGGTTTTCAAGGCTTATTCTGTGTGGAAGCTGACCGCTACATCTTTCTCTCTGCACAGCAGCTGGTAGGTCTGAAATGCTGACCTGTAAACCAGCAGCTGAATGCTTTAGTATTTTCTATAAAGGCAAATGTTGAAGAGTTAGGCAAAATGTTAACAATGCCAGTCTTCTAATTCTTCCCTGGAAAATGTATTTTATAAGATACTACACTTAGGTCAATATGCAATATGTTTACTACTGTTATTTTGAAACTAATATTTTAAGTTTTAACTTGAAGATAAAATATTGTGGGGGGCCATGAACGGCCGCATGGTCGCCATTACAAGATGGTGCTGATTTCCTGCTTCTCTTTGTTTGCCTTAATCACAAACAAGACCTTATTTGGGCACAGTGCTCTCATTGGTCAATAGCTTGATCTCACGTGGGGCTAAGGATCCAATGGAGGCATGACACATGAGACTGAAGGGTGGAGGACCAAGAAGGGGATAAAAGGCCGCTCTCTTGCTCCTGCCACCACCCTCTGTAACCATACTCCTGAGTAAACCACTGTGAGAAGGAATCATTGGTGTGTTGTGTCCTTATTTCGGCGGGACCGGTGAGGCGCGCAACAAAATATGGACAGATAAAACATAGAAGGACCAACAGTACTGCATACCCTTCCTATAACCCTATCAAATTCTAAATGTAAAGGTAAGAAAGTAGTGCCGGTGGTAAAAATACCACATGTATTGAGGAATTAAGATTTTAAACTGGCATTTTGGAAAAAAGTCAACTAAAAAAATGCAGTGGGGTAAAAAATTTACTTATCTTCTAATTTTGTTACATTAATATAGTAAAATTTTTCCTATGTAGTTTTTTTATATAACATATGCAGGTGGTTGTTGTTGATTGCTGTTGAGTCAAGCACAACTCATAGCAACCCTATGAACAAAAGACCTCAAGTCTTTCTACTGTTTCTGTAAGTGCTGTTGAGTTGTAGACAACTCACAGCGACCCTATGAATGAAAGACCTCAACACCTGTACAAATTTCATCATTTCTCCAAGTTCATAGAGTTTCCAGAGGCAAGCTATTTCAGAAGTGTATGCCAATCCTACATCCAGGCTTGTTTTAATTGGGGAGCTCCAGCAAACACTATCTACCGTGGGTAACCATTATCACATCTGACACATTAGTGTCACAGTGTTCAGCATCACAGCAACCACAAGTTACCTCTGCACAGCAATGCACGGACCAGTGCTATACCATCGAGAAGAATGTTTGACCAAAAACAATTAAAAAACCAGGACCAAGGGCCACAGGCCCTCGGGCCCCAATGAGTTTTTAAATAGGAAGCCAAATACAATCAAATCACAGCCAATGGCCAGTAAACACTGTACCCAAATTCTCACCAAAAAAGAAATCAAACCTCTGTAGAGTCATGCTGTAACTAGCTTCATTTATCAAAGCTCATAATTTCCAGAGGCATGTTGTTTAGAAGTGGAGGTCTCTCCTGCTTCTAATATGCAGGTTGTATTCTAATAATGATATATATATGCAAGATAGTGACAAAAATTTAAGGAACTCTGTTATAGAAGGAAGGCTAGCAAGCAGTTATGAGATTTGATTTTTCTGAAGAATGGAGATAAACTATCAAGTTTGTCTCTATGATTCTATATAACTGAATGGCAATAGGACTTGTTACTGCATTGAGAAAGCCAGCTGTCAGAGACCTCTATGAAGTACTGAAGAGCAACGATGTCAGTCTGGAGACTAAGGTGCACCTTGAAACAGGCCATGGTCTTTGCAGTTACTTGCTACGCATCAGAAAGCTGGACAAAGACTAGCGATGCCAGAAGTGATGCCTTTGAGCTGTGGTACTGGAGAACAGTACAGAATATACCATGGATTGCTAGGAGAAAAACAAGTTTATCTTAGAGAGGGTGAATCCAGGCTGTTCCTTGGAGGCAAGAATTCTGAAGCTCTGTCTGACATACTCTGGACATGTTGCAAGGTGGGGTCAGTTGTTGGAGAGGGACGTCATGCTTGGGAGTGTATAGGCACAGAGCAGGAGAGGACGACCCTTGATAAGACGGACTGATTCTGTTACTGGGGATATGGGGGTAGGTGTGTCGGAGACAATAAGACCGGCACAGGATAGAGCAGGGTTTAGGGTTGTTGCACATAGGGTTGCTATGAGGCACGTAACAACAACCCAAACTAAGAAAACTGAGAGTTACAAAGGTCTTACTCTTGGGAGGAAAGGTCTAAGAAATGAAATACAGGTTACTTCTACATATTGTACTATGCACGTAATTAAGACCTGCCTTCTTGGGTCTCGGTATCCAGCATTTTAAAAAGAAAGGAAGGGTGAAGGGGCTTAGATCATTTATTTACCTTCTATTTCTAAAATCATATATATTTTTTATTAAATTTTATACTTTTTAAATTTTAATGAGTGTTTACAGAGATTTTGGATGTCCATTCATTCATTACTGCCTTTTTCTTCCTGCCCACCCCACTCCCCCCAGTTTGCTCTTCTCTTTGAAAAGAAAAAGAAATATTCTTTCATTGGTATACAATTCCCTTCCCTCTGCCTCCGAGTACACTCCACCATGCAACTTTCATTCTGGACTCTTGTCATAGCCTAATACCCAATCATATATATCACTTTTAAATAGTTTTCTCCCTCATCTGCTTCAATTTATCCAATTTTTCTCAGTCTCACCCCAACCCTGATATCAGTCCCGTTCTACAACAGTGGCACTATGAAGTATTTGTCCTTTTGTGACTGAGGTATTTCACTCAGCGTCCTCCAGTGTCACTCACTTTGAATAATTTTACATGAGTGCCTTGTTTTTTTAAAAAAAATCATATATTCTAAATCAAGGGTCAGCAAACTGTGGCTGGACTACCTATTTTTTTAAGGAAATAGTTGTTTTTATAACTGCTTTTGCACAAAAAAGGCCGGAGAGAAATAGGTGCATGGCCAGCAAGCCTAAAATGTCTATTGCTTGGCTCTTTAAAAGAAGTTTGTTCACATTATTTCTCCGATCCCCCCAAAAAGACAAGTACAACAAATAACAAAATCTACAAGCTTAGTAACATCTGTTAATTCTTGTCTTCTTAGCAGGGAGCCTGGGTTCAATTCCCAGCCAATGCACCTTATGTGCAGCTTCCATTCACTCATTGATAGGCTTACGTGCTATGACACATCAAGTGGATTTCAGCATTTCCTGGACTAACCTGGACTAGGAAGAAAGGCCTGATGACCTATTTCTGAAAATAAGCCCATGAAAACCCTCTGGCTCACAATGGTTTGATACAGAATCGACGGTGGGCAAAGCATCCAGCATTACCTTGGTGCCTTGTGCATAATCTCATCAAAATTAGAAGCTATCTCAATGGCAACTAAAACCACTGGACTAAAAACACCACTTTATCAGGTCAATTATGGTTCAAGCGCGTAACAGGTTACTAAAGAATATCACATATTACCCGAAGAGTGTTTCCTTGTCAAACACAGTGTCTGCTGGCATGTTCACAGGAATAAGGAGGTCTGGGTGAGAATCAAAATGCACAAAACTGATGTCACTGGCGGGAAGATGTTTTGAGCCAATTGCCCGGTATATAAAAGGCAGAACCTGCAAAGATAATCACATGCATTCAGAACTGGCACTGAAATCATAAAATACACTCTAGGCTGAAAAATAATGCTAAACATAACTGCAATATAGCTTGTTAAAACTGTAACCAAGTTTGTTTAAAAAGTAAGGGTAGACAAACTTTACTGTAGGGAAGTCTAGTAACTATCTCAAACCCTAATTTCCCACCCTCCCGCCCCCCCAACCTCCAACTACCTGGTCCAAAGGCCTGATGGACACTTTTAGTTGTTATGTGGTCACCACCTCAACTCAAGAGGTATTGTGGGGAAGCCGAGCAGCACTGGGGTTCCTGAACAGACTGCTAGTTAACGTGAAGTAGTGACAGTGTGTGTTCAAGCTATCCGGCTCCCTCCATTCCTTTAAAATGGTGGTGGTGGTGTTTTTGCTAGACTTTCTCCATTTATATTTTCTGTACTTCTCGGTTGAAAACTTGCTAATATTGCC
The DNA here is from genome assembly GCF_000299155.1 of Elephantulus edwardii. Lineage (NCBI taxonomy): Eukaryota > Metazoa > Chordata > Mammalia > Macroscelidea > Macroscelididae > Elephantulus > Elephantulus edwardii. The sequence goes on along the minus strand of NW_006399941.1, from coordinate 1,632,933 downwards.
TTATCCAAATTTCATCTTCTTGCAGGTTCACCCACACCATGTCTTGATGCCATTCAGTCAGCCCTCCAGTGACCCTACAGACAGACTAGACCCGCCCCATGAAGTTTCCAAAACTATACTAATGGCCAGCGCTGAAATCCTGAAGGCATGGGGTTCAATCTCACCAGCTGCTCTGCAGGAGAATGGATAATCTCCTCCCATGCGATTAACTGCAGGGTGCATGAGCTACGGGTTGGTTCTAACTTGACAGTGCACAACACACTACCACACGTTTTATGGAGCCCTGGAGACATGGGATTCGGTGTTGGACTATCAACTGAGAGATTAGTGGTTTGAACCCTCTAAGCCACTCCTTGAAGCCTGTCCGCCATGAGTGACTCTGTTGGCATTTACAACACCAGGAGCACCAAATAACAATGACCACTTCTTGGGAGCAAATTGTAGCAGTTTCTTTCTGCAAAGATTTAAAGTCTTGGAAACTCTATGGGGTGGTTCTACTCTTCTGTGGGATCACCAATAGTGGGAAATGAGTGAACAGCAGTATATTTTGGGTTTGTTTTTTTCAGTTTTTAATATTTATGGAGGAGCACGACCCCCTCAGTTTGCACACAAGCTTGTAATAGTAGCCCACTGTTTAATCACTATGTCACCAAGGACTCTTAACACTATGTCTAGCTTGCAAACTTTTATTGCTGTCAAACTGGATCCAACTCAGCACAGGTTTCCAGAATCTGTAAATAGCATAGGAAGAGACTGTCTTTCTCCCATGAAGCAGCTAGTGGATTTGAACTGCTTGCCTCTGGATTGGCAGCACAACTCCTTTCCGCTACCAATCACTGAGTCTGAAGTGCTGCTGGCAGTTCCTTTCTCAGCCTCATCCACTAGGCCACCACAACCTCCTTTTTCTTTTCTAACTTTCCCATTCATAAATCCTAAGGTCTATTAATGTCGCCTTTGGATTTTTTTTTTGAGATCCATTGTCACCCTATCAAGCTTCTAGAAATCTAACTTAAGGCATTACATGCCCTAAAGTAGGGGTCCTGGTGGTGTAGTAGGTTAAGGGTTGGGATATTAACAGAAAGGTTGGCAGTTTACGGTAGAGAGATGAAGTCAACTTGCATTAAATTTACAGCCTAGGAAATTCCATGAGTGGTCATCACTTTTGTTTAGTAGCTAAATGTGAAAAGCAATTAAAGCTAACATCTTATGTTAGCTTTATCTGTATGCTGGATACAAGTTACCATATTAAGGAAAGTGCACGATATACAGAAAATACTCCGAACGGCCCCAGGAATAGTCTAATTGTTGCAGTGTTTGGAACATTATTACATCGACCACAGACACCCAAGACACCCAAGGCTTGATGCACCTTACTGAGTCACTAAATGCCAGAAAGTCACCTTGCCCCCTTATCACAGCAAGTTTGTGATAGAATGCCTGGGGGGGGTCCCCCCTCATGTCAGTGGCAAAGAAACTGGACTATCATGGTTCGAATCCCCGCAACCGTAGTGTTTGGGTGGTGTTGTGTACCATAGAGTCGAAAAGACCCATAGCTGACACTCTGTCCGGTTTTCAGAGGGAGTTAATGGCACAGGAGGAGACTGCCCAGCTTTCTCCCGCAGAGCAGCTGGTGGATTCGAACTCCTTGCCTTGGGTTGGCAGTGCAACTTCTTATCACTGAGCCACGTGAACTCCACAAATGTCCTACCCTGTTTTCTCAAGTTGGCAGCGTTAGCGCCTTTCCCCACCGCGGGGAACCTGCAGGCCAGCTCCCCGCCTCCAGTGCTCTGCCCCAGACATGGCTTCGGAGCGCCGGTGCTCACCTCCTGATGGTCCTCCACCACCCACACCGGGAGCTCGGGGTAGCGCCGGAGGCGAGCGCGCTCTCCTGCGTTATCACTCATGTTTTCCCGCGGTCAGCTCGGCAGCCAGACGCCGAGGGACAACAGCTGCCGGGAAACCAGGGCTCTCTCCCGGACGCCACCAACTTCCCCGGCGGAAACGCGTCCTCACCCGGTTGCGGTTCCTGATTGGAGGATTGGGATGACGGAGGCGGAACCAGAAGAGTCATCTTAATCTATTGGCTAAAGTGTCTATCACTCTTATTGACAAACCAATCACCGCGCCGGAGGTGCTGCTGGGAGCCAAAGAATTTCTTTCTCATCTTCGTGCTTGGGTTTGCTATTAAATTTCCTGGGTTTCCTGTTCCGGAGGCGCGGCGGCCGCGCTGCTCCTGCAACTTCAGTGTAACGGGGTTTTGCTCAGACGGCGACTGCGCGGCCCGAGTATTTTGTAGGTAACAGGGTCGCCTTGTGGGTGTTGGAAGAGGGCATGCTTCTGAGTATCCACATTAAAACGGGGCCAGAATCCCGGGCTGGGGAAGAATGGCGCCTGGGAGTTGGGGTCCGGCAGCCCCTCTTTAAGAGATCTGTAGCAAAAGAGCAACCCGAGGCCCGCATCCCAGTAATACCTGGAAGTGAAATGAGACCTTTCCTTCATTTACGGAGTGCAAGCGGTGGACCAGGTCCTGGGCTGCCCTGATCTCCTAGGGGAGCAGGACTGGACCTTGCATCGGAGGCTGCCAGTCTGGCGGGAGATTGCAAATAGGGAAATAACGCAGTTATGGAGCGGCGACATGAAGATCACCAGCCTGCAACAAAGAGGAATTTTTTAAAATAAAAATACAATTTTATTTTTCAAAATCCAGTCTCTGCACGTGCTAACTGTGCAAAACACCTCCTTCAATTTCCCTGCTTGCAAATAGCAACCCAGAAGTTCTGAGCTGACTCGGAAAATATTCCCCTTTTCCAGTTGGTAGGGACTTCCAGACTTTTAAGAGTGTGCATCCACAACACCGTCTCACTAAGCCTTTATGAGGTCAATTTCATGATCCACATTTTCTAACTCTAGACATCATGGAGTGATCCTGATCACCTCTACCTTCAGCCCACTCGTTTTGGTTCCCTCATATCCTGTGCCTTGGCATATTATAAAGTATTTTTTAAAGTTATACAGAGTATCAGAGCTCCTGGAGTCTTGCAGAATGTGCACTTCTCCTCTTTGGGTTCCCCTGGGTGTGGGACTGTGGCTCTCATATACCTTCAGGTGCTTAAGCTAAGGAAAAGCCCTGCTGTCCGCCAGCTTTTGCTGCTGTACATTTGTTGTAGGAAGGGAAGGAAAATAGGCAGTGGCAACACAGACATGAATACTCTTGGTGAGATACTTAAAGGCCATTGAGAGTGGGCGGAATACTTTGCCAGGGGCCGTGAAATGTGGAAGATGAATGCCCAACCAACCTGTCTCATGAAGGACTTGGAAAACATGTGGATGATCAGACAGACACAGAAGACAACAAAAGGAGACAGTGTCTGCTTAGTGTATGTTTAGGAGGATGTGTAGAAGTACGTATAGACCAAGAATGATGGAAATTTAGAGGAACAACTTCACTGAGGAGGTGGTTATCTGAGATAAGTAGTTGGGTAGGAATTCATTAGGCAAATATGGAAATCTCAGAGATTATGGGAAGAACAGGAGTATAAAATCAGCCGAGTGATAGGACTTGGCATAATAAGCAGATGGGAAAATTCACAAGACAAGGGTGTAAACTTGGAAGGAGATTGTGGTGGTCTTAAGTGCCAGCGTGGAGCTTGGGTTAGATTCAGCTTGGTGGTAAGTAGGCTCTGGTGCCATGCTTAGCTGTCTGCATGTTAGTCTGAGGACATTAAACGGAATAGGAAGCATTGATCTATTGTTTGACGCCTTTTATTCATCTGCTGTTGTCTGTACTCACAGCAGACAACAATAACAGCAGCATTTATTCAAGGAGCCCCAGTGGCACATTGGTTAAGCTCTTGGCTACTAACGAAAGCTCACTTCTAACCTGCCAGCAGCTCTGAAGGAGAAGGGTTTGGCAATCTGCTCTATAAAGATGTACAGCCTTGAAAATCCTTATAGGGCATTTCTGATCTGGCCTGTAGGTTTATTAGGAGCCAGACTTTCAACTTAGTGGCAGTGGATTTGGTGTTTTTCTCCAACATGGTGACATTGTGACGTTGTTATTTTCAGGTACCGTCTGGTCAGCTCTGATTCATCGTGACCCTGTGTTCAACAAAAGGAAGCTGCCAATCCTGGGCCATCTTCACAATTTCTGCTCTGCTGAATCCCGTTGTTGCAGTCCTATGTCAGTATGTCTTGTTGAGGATCTTCACTGACTTCACCAGTAAATCTGAAATGATTATTTTCATGAGTGCTTTGAAAGGTTTATACTTAAGCCCATTGATAAAATCTTAGATAGACTTAACATATGTAAGTGTGTTTAAAGCCTTTTATATTCAGTATCTGAGTCCTTAAAAGCATTTCTGGGTTTCTGGTGTTAGGTCATTCAGGTTCACATCCCTTCATGGAATATTGAAAGAGCAGAGAACAGGAAACAGAATGATAAGTTGCATTTATAAGTTATATTTGAATCAAAGCTAGTTTTGCTGTGATTTTAGTATTTGATGGATGTCTGCTATTTTGCAGTAAAGAAAAGTAGAGGATGGAGAGGGGAAATGATTTCTCTCCCAGTCATTTATCAAATTGAAGATAGATCATGCCCAAGTTTTCAGGTTGTTTTTGTTTTTAGCTACAGGTTACTTTGCATCATAAGAAAGTTATTAAAGACATCTTAAAATTTAGTTGTAGAATTTTATTCCATTCAACATGCTCTTTGTCTTATAGGTGTGCTAAATGTGCTGAAGAATTTACAAAAATCAATATTGATCTTGTTGTGGATCATAACAGCATTGGTAGTTTGGGGAGCACTTATATGTATGTTTTATTCTTTCTTGTTCTTTAGAGCTCATGATCGTTGTGAAAGATGTGAAGATCCAGAGAGCGTTTTGATGATGCAAAGCAGTACTTGGTAATGGCAGCTTGAAAGAATGTAAAGAGGAGTGAAAAAGAGAACTGAGCCCTAGAGGGGAGAATGGATTTATGAATGTGAAGAAATGTGGTCTTTCTTTCAGCAGCAGGCTATGCACATGACTAGAATCTCAACCAGGCCAGAGAATGAGACATCAGATCCCTGCACAGAGAGGAATGGGATATTTAATTGGTGGTGATTATTATATACCTCGGAGATGGAACTTACCCATAGCTGACCCTCCATTCAGAGCAGCTGGTGGATTCGTACTGGTGTGGCAAGTAACCAAGAGGTCAGCAGTTTGAACCTGTTGTCTCCTGTGCAGGAGAAAGATGAGGCGGTCTGCTTCCATTATGGTTTACTTCAGAAACCCCATCGAGGTTCACAGAACAGATCTACAGCAGTGGGTTGAGTTTTGGTCAAGAGGAAGCAGAAAAACTTAAGCCCACTGCTGTAAAGTCAATTCCAACTTATAGTGGCGTTTCTATGGGGTTTCCAAGGTAAATCTTAATGGGAACTGCACACCTCGAGTGAGCACTGGTGGCCTCGTGGTTAAGGAGTTGTGCTGCCAACCCCAGGGCAGCCAGTTAAGAGTCCACAAGCCGCTTTGTGGGAGAAAGATGGATAGCCTTCTCCGATGACATTTACAGCCTCTGAAAACCTACTGGAGGGTTATCTGTGAGTCAGTCCCTACTAACCTCAGAGCAACAAGAGGCAGAGTGTCTTGAGATTAGAGATTCTAACCTTTATGGATTGGATTGATGGTGGTTGTAGAAAGGCCAGCAAGAATCTCATTCTACTAGCCAGATTAGAAATAAGGATGTGAAGTGGATGTATTCAAGAAACATTTGGGAAGGAGAAAGAATAGGAACCTTAGTTAACTAAGGAAAATGAGGGAGGAAAAGTTGTTAAGCATAATATTGGAGGAACTGGTACCTGGTGTCATATCACTGAGATAGATAGTTGAAAAGGAGCAAATGCTGTCTTAGAGGAAAACGTCCTTCATTCTTTTCAGCGTATGTTAGGTTGAATTTGGGAGTTAGTGAGACACTGAAGTAGAGAGGTCTAGGAGCAGTCTGCAGTGTAGATCTGGAACTCAAAAAGTGATGGCTAGAGATGTAGCTTCTGAAGTTAGTAATAAATGGGTGATAGTAAAATCAACACAAGTAAGTGAGTGATGAATGACCTTGCAAGAGAGAATGAGCATAGTCACTAGGCTGGACCTCTGAGGAATATCAGTTACGTGAAGGCCTGGTAACAATTAGAGAAACTGGCACAAAGTACCAAAAGGAACAGCCAGAAATGTAGACGATACAAGGAAGAGTGCTCAAGAGCGAAGGGTCTGTTTGACAGAATGCTGAGTCTCCCAAATAGGTAAGCATGCAACTATTAGCTGACAGGTCAACAGTTCAGAATTGGTCAGAGATGCCTCAGAAGACAGGTGGACTCTGGCTCCCAAAGGTCACAGTTTTGGAAACTGAGAAGCTGTTCTCTGCACATGTCGGATCTCCATTAGTCAGAATTAAGTTGGCATAGTCAGTAGGAAGTTGTGCTGCCAACCCAAAGGTGGCACTTCTCTGGTGATTAGACTCCACTAAGCAGTGGGCCACAATTAACACCCTTGGTGCCAGCAGTCAGGAAATTTAGGTGGCACATTGCACTGGGAAAATCTACATTTAGGGACCTCTCTAAATTATTGAGGCATAATGATGCCAATTTGAGGACTAAGGTGTATCTGTTTCAGGCCATAGTTTTTCCAGTCACTTTCTATGCATTTTGAGACCTGGGCAATGGATAAGGTTGACAGAAGAAGAATTGATGCCTTTGAGCTGTAGTGTTGGAGAAGAGCATTGAACATCCCATGGGTGGCCAAAAGAACAAACAGATATGTCTTGGAGAGGGTGCAGCCAGAGTGCACTTTGGAGGCAAGAAAGATGAGGCTTTGTCCCACATACGTTGGCCATATTGCTGGGGTGGGGGCTATTCCTTGGGGTGTGATATTATGCTGGGAAGGGTGGAGGGTTGATGAAGTAGAGGAAGACCCTCAAACCAGGTGGCTTGACACAGTGACTGCTGCAGTGGGCTCTTGTGTGTCAGGAAGTGTGAGGATGGCGCAGGATAGGACAGGGTTCAGATCTTTTGTTCGTAGGGTCACAATGAGTTGTACTCAACTTGACAGCACCTAACAACAAGAAGTTGACAGCAACTGACAGCAGCAGATTTGTAGAATGAAGCATAATAAATTGAGGAAGTTCTGATGGTTTTGTGTTTTTGCTTTGGCAGGAGACAAGATTATTTGTGGAGAGTCGAATGGGAACAGGATATTAAAAAGGATGGTTACAGTGAAGTGTTAAATCGAAGACCTACTGGAACTCAGGGATCGTGAAGTTATCAGGGCACCAACCTTCCAGGTGGGTATTATTCTCCAGTGCCACTTTGAGGTCAGTATACAGCAAGTGAATAGTTTAGTTCTTCTGAGGCTAGTGTATTGCTAGGCTCTTGTGACTAAAATAGTAGGAACAGAGGAGTTTAGGTTAAGAAGAAATAAGTCATTGAGAGACCACAGAGTCTGTTCTGCATGGGGAGGAAGGTGACAATAGGAAGATGCTGATACAGATGGAACTGATGACACAGCGAGGTCCATGATGGGGAGTGAGAGCCTGCAGAACGCCTGGTTGGTGATGTTGTGGGATGGGGGGACAGCTCTCAGGAGCTCCAGGCTCTGGGAATGACTGTGGCAAGGGGCTGAGGAAGAGTGTTGGCTGTGAGGACTTTGTCACTAATAAGACCCCATATTAGCTCTAGAGGATATTCCAGTGTCCTGACTAATGAGCCTGCCACTTGGTCATAAGGTGATTAAGAATTATAAAGTAGTTGTATAGGAGGGGTCTTTAAATTGTTTTTGCTTGTTTGACTTTTCCCCTGTTTCTTTTCTCCAGTAAAGCTGTAGAATGTCATTCCACCCAGGACGAGGGTGCCCCCGAGGGCGAGGAGGACATGGAGCCAGACCCTCCGCGCCAGCCTTCAGGCCCCAGAATCTGAGACTGCTTCACCCTCAGCAGCCTCCCGTGCAGTATCAATATGAACCTCCAAGTACCCCTTCCACCCCCTTCTCCAACTCTCCGGCCCCCAATTTCCTGCCTCCACGCCCAGACTTTGTCCCCTTTCCCCCTCCCATGCCTCCATCAGCCCAGGGCTCCCTTCCCCCCTGCCCAGTGCGGCCCCCTTTCCCCAACCACCAGATGAGACACCCGTTCCCTGTGCCGCCCTGCTTTCCCCCCATGCCGCCCCCGGTGCCCTGTCCCAACAACCCCCCTGTGCCTGGAACACCTCCTGGACAGAGCACGTTCCCCTTCATGGTGCCCCCTCCCTCCATGCCTCACCCCCCACCACCCCCGGTCATGCCCCAGCAGGTGAATTACCAGTACCCCCCAGGATACTCGCATCACAACTTCCCACCTCCCAATTTCAACAGTTTCCAGAACAACACCAGCTCTTTCCCCCCCAGTGCTAGCAACAGCAGTAGCCCTCACTTCCGGCACCTCCCTCCCTACCCTCTGACCAAGGCCCCCAGTGAGAGGAGGTCCCCCGAAAGGCTCAAGCACTATGACGATGAGCCCCGGCACCGTGATCATAGCCACGGCCGAGGCGAGAGGCACCGCTCGGTGGACCGTCGGGAGCGGGGCCGCAGTCCGGACAGGCGGCGACCAGACAGCCGCTACAGATCTGACTACGACCGTGGGCGGACGCCCTCTCGTCACCGAAGCTATGAGCGCAGCAGGTAAACCACCGGGTGGACAGTTCCTGGGAGCCGGGAGGCCCGGCACTGTCAACTTCCATTTATCACACCCAGACCCGAAAGGCCCAGCCCTGCATTTTGTTCTATAAAATAAAAATAGAAATTAATGCATGTTGTTTTACAGACTATCCAAATAAATTGATAACAGGAAAAGTTGACTTTGGAAAGCATCCCAAAATTAATAATGCAGGTTTATCCCAAGCAGTATAAATCTATGACTCTAATACAGTTGCCTTTATTAATGATAACGCTGTCACCTGAAAGATCTTGTATCTTAAGGGTTATCACGTTTAATTCTATTCATCAGGCCAAGTTCTGACTTGTTAATAGAGTTTACTTTCTGATATTTAGGAGAAATGGAAGTTTATTGTATTTTGTTGCCTTCAGGGTGTTTGTGAAATGAAATTTGAATGGTTGCATATTGTCAAAATGACAATTTAAAAGTAACTAAATCTCATTGGGTTGTGTGTAACACTTATGCCAGAGCAAGTTGTTCTTTTAGGATTTCTCCCTTGTAGATTGTTCTCCATTTTTTTCTAAAGACCAAATATCTATAAAAACCATGAGGAATGTAGTTTCAAGCAGACATTCTTAACCTGTGGTTCAGAGATGGGCTTTGAAAGATGTTCTGGAAGACAAAGCAAGATTCTTTGTGTATGTTTTCCTGTAAGAAATCTGTAGCTTCTAGCATCTTCTCAGAGAAGTGAGAGCAAGTCAGTTATCCGAACACTGACAACTGTTGATCCAGATGAATAGTTATTCTAATACTTACACCTCAGGAGCTCTTAGTGGAGTATTAGAGGTCTTCCAGTTTTTCAAGCAAGGTATGAGGTTTCTTTTACTTTCCCTTCGTTGTCCTGTGGGGCTTTTATTACAGACATGCTCCTGCTCCTCAGTGCAGCTCACTCCGTTCCACGAGTCTTCCCTCCCGCTGGTGCTCCACAGTAACGACAGGACTCCATTCATGTTTCACTTCCCATAACTTCCTTACTCTTCTTGCTTTATGGGCAGTGGAGAGTGAACCAGCGCTTGGAAGATCTGGGCGGAGAATGGGCAGTTGTCTCTCTGAGGCTGCAGAGGGAGGTAAATGGAAACATATTTCTTGTGTGTTGCGGTTGTGAGGTGCTCACGAACCAGTCCCAACTCATACAGCCATCTGTGTGAAACTGCCCCTGTGGGGCTTTCAGGCTCTGGTCTTTAGAATAGATTGCAAGGTCTTTTTTCTTGTGAAGCAGCTGCGTGAGCTCAAACCTACAACCTTTCTGTGAGCAGCTGAACACTTAACCCATGGTACCATCAGGGTGCTTTGTTTCCTGCTTAGATGACTGATTCTTGATAGGCCAAAAGCTGAGTGAGAGAGTTGTTTTTGTGAGGTGCTGCCGAGCCAATTATGACTCCTCGTGACCCGCTGACCAGCCGATCAGAGCTTTTCATGTCCTGCACCATCTTCACCTTCTCTGCCATGTGCAGGCTGGTTGTTAGCTTGGCTTCATCTCTTTTGACATGAAACTTTTTTGTCATTAATTCTCTACTGGATTTCATTATTGTCAACTAACTAACTATGTTCTTAATAATTTTTAAAAAAATTTTTTTTCTACTTTATATGGTGATGATTTCAACTGAGAAGGGTGAATGGTTTGTTCAGACCTTTAATAATCCCATCTGTGAGAAAATGTTTTGCTACAAACACTTGACATTCTTGATCATGTGTCTTTCCATTTGAGGGGCTGTTGTTGGAATATTTGTCAGGGCTTTGGTGTAAATTCTAAGCAGAAGTTAGGGAAACACAGCTGACCTGGAGTGAGGCTATCTGTCAATAAGTGAAGTCAAGTGCCAAAGAAGTCGCTCTTTCAAAAGAAGTTGTGTCCTAGACCACAACTCTTCCAGTTCCACATTAAGGACCTGCTTTGGTGGTTCGCTTGTCTTTCTAAAGTGGTCTTTATTTGTATAATGTTGTAGTTACTTCTGACTGCTGTCACATGAGGTCTTTCTCCTGAAGCTGGCTTAGTGGAATGGCTGCATTATAATTGACCCCTTGGGAGCTTTAGGGGAGTGGTGCACACGGTCAAGCAGTGGCCAGCTTACTGAAAGGTTGGCAGCTCAGGTCCACCCAGAGTCACCTTGGAAGAAATACTTGGTGATCTGTGTCTAAAAGATCAAGCTCAAAGCCTGTCCATTGCTGTCGAATCAGTTAGGGCTCGTCAGGGTGCTATGGGACAGAGTAGAACTACACCACAGGCTTGGCAAGACTGCAGTTGGTGTGGAAACCGACAGCCGGTATCTTCCTCCTCTGAGCCTGGTGGGCTCGAACCACTGACTTAAAGCAGCTGACCTCTTTATCGTTGTGCCTCCAAGGCTTTTTTTTTTGAAATGTGACAGCCCTTGAAAACCCCTATGGAATGCAGTGCTGCCCTGAACCATACAGAGTCGCCATGAGTTGGCATCAACTTAATGGCAATTGATTTGGCTTTTGTTTTGGGGCTTTAGGTGAGTGTAAAGTCATCTGCTGTGCATGGCACTGTGCTGTGAAATAGGCATGGAGCATATTGTTGTTGTGTACCATCGGGATGTCCACAGCAACAGTAGGGAGTCCTAATGTGACTGGGAAGCTGGAGTGTCATCCACTTCCTAAAGAACATGCCTCTGGAAACTATGAATTTTGACCAACAATGATAGTAATAGAAAGGCTTCGGGTCTTTTGTTCATGGAGTCGCTATGAGTCATGCTCTACTCGATGGCAATCAAAAACAACTTTAAGGGCTGGTGGCCTAATGACAAGAAGTTGCGCTGCAGTCCCACAGTTCGAGGCCACCAGCTGCTTCATGGGAAAAGGATGGACAGTCTCCTCCCGTGTGATTAACTGCCTCTGAAAACTCGCTGGAGGATCAGCTCTGGGTTGGTTCTGACACTGTGGCATACAACAACAGTGTAACTTCTAGAAGTAGAATGATAAAAGCCTAGAAAGTCACAGATTCATTGGAGAGATTGTGTTATACTTATGCAAATTTGGTAGCCTTTCCCCCCCATGGTTATTTCTTTTTGCATCTTGGAGTAAATGAGTACATCTTCAACCCTTTTTTTCCTCTTTTCCCAAAATATGGTTGAATAATGTTACAGGATTGCTTTAGATTCAGCAGCATGTAGAAAATATTTGTGAAGAGCTACATGTAGATATTTGTGTTCATGAAAGAATGGAATTCTTCTCAGGCAAAGAAACGGCTGCAGATGCAGCCATTGCGCATGTGGAGAGGCAGAGGGCAGCTGGCTTCTTGGAGCCAGTGTGCATCGTGCTCCTAGCCACCCTGCCCATGGTGCAGAGCATGGCTGGTTGGAGTGCAGGCACTGTGCTAACCAATCCTAAACCCGCTGCTGTGGACTTCATTTGATGCTACAGGACAGAGCAGAACTGCCCAGAGTCTCCAGAGTTGGAATCTTTGTGAACTTGAGCAGGACAGAGATTAGGAGGATGGTTCAGGACAGCTCAGGGTTCAGATCTGTTCATAGGGTCACCCACTAGATGGCACCTAACTACTGCAACAACAATCTTTGAGGAAAGGAGCCCTGGTGGGGTGCTAACCAGAAGATCACAGGTTCAAACCCACCAGCTGCTCTGCCAGGAGGAAGACGAACAGACTCGTCCTGGAGAGATTTATAGCCTCAACCTTCTCGGAACCTGCTTCACCCCTTTCTCCTCCAGGGTGGCTAGTGGGTTTCGGTTAGCATCTGAGCACCCTAACCACTGCATGACAAATTGCAAACAAGAGTTTATAGAAATGTAGTTGCCCAAGCATTGTTTTTCATCTCTTGTTTTAAATGCATTCATCGAAGAGCGCTGCTAAAAAAAGTGATTCGTATCCAAACCGGTATTTACAGTTACCGATCGCTAAGAGGTAGCAGTCACTGTTGTAATCTCTGCTCATGAATGCAGGATTGTGTTGGCTGATGTTAGGAAACAAACAGAAATTCAAAATACTACCCAATTAGAGATTTTATCTGGAAATAGAGGCAATTATTCTTTTTTAGCAATTATGCTGTAACAGTTCCATTCTTGACATTTAACACTGACCATTAATTTCTGTAGTTGGGATTTATTGCCTGGAGGTAAACTATGTTACAACTGGGCTAGTCAGTGTGTGTACAGGAGATAATTCAGGCTCAGTTCCAGACCGCCACAAAAAGCACATCAATAAAACAAGTCACATGAAATTTTTGGTTTCCATATGCATAGTAAAGTTATGATCACACTACAAGAATGTAGTTTATTAAATATGCAGTGTTGTTGTTAAGTGCTGTTGCATTAACTATGACTCACAGTGAGCTTTGAACAAGGGATCTGAATCCTGCCCTGTCCTTTGCCATTGCCACCATCTCTGATACGCTGGAGCCCACCTGTTAGAGTCAGTGTGGTGTTCCACCTTGTGAAGGTCTTCCACCCTCTTCTCTGACCCTTCACCTTTCCAAGTCTAATGTCTTTTCCCAAGGACTGGTCATTCCTAACACCATGCCCAGAGTATGCGAGATGAAGTTTCACGGTCCTTGCTTTTAAGAAGCACCCTGGCCGCATCTTTTCGATGACATACTTGTATGTTGTTTTGGGAGTCCACGGCATAATCAGCACTCTTCTCCAACACTGCAACTCAGAGGCATCGAGATGTTGAAATGCTGTGAAAATTACCAAAATGCAGCTCAGAGGTAGAAAATAAGTACATGCTGTTGGAAGAATGTTGCTGATAGACGTGCTTGTCACAGTGTTGCCAGCGACCTTCAGTTTGTCAAAACCCAAAAATGCGGTGTCTGTGAAGTGCTGCAGAGTGACACTCAATAAAGCAAGATTGCCTGTACCATCCCGACTCTGTTTTAGGCCACTGGTGTGTACCTGAGCACTCTTCATACATCAAAAGCATGCTATTCGAAGGAATCTTCTTGGCAGAAATCTTTTAAGTGAAAAACACAGTCTTTTCTTGGTATCATCTGAGCAGTCACTGATGGCTGTCATTTTGTGCTGTTGATGGATTACAGCTCACGCTGCTGTTAGGTGTTGTGGAGTGGCGTCTGATTGATAAGGGCCTTGTGTACGACAGAAGGAAACCTTCTCTGATCCTGTGCCGTTCCCTTACTCTGTGTTTCATGTGTCTGTTCACTCACGGAGGCTCTCCATCCCCTTCTTGAATCGCTGCCTTTCCAAGCGTCTGTCCTTTTCCGGGGTCTGACCCCTCCTGATGCCATGCCCAAGGACTGTGCGCCAGGTCTCACCATCCTTCTAAAGAACGCTCCTCTGGCTTCACTCTTGCCTTGGTACGTTTGTGTGTTCTTTTGGCAGCCTATGATATATTCAGTATTCTTCTCTAACATCACAGTCATAATGATGCTCCGTGGTGTTACTAAACTGTAATCTTTTTAAAAGGAGCACGTGCTAATTTTTTCCTCGCATGTAGTGCTTGGTGGGTTCAAAGCACTGACCTTACATTTTGTAACCATGCACTTAAGGATTACATCACCAGGACTTTTTATGGTTGGAGGATATTTTTATGTTTAGGTATTTTTGAAAATTTTTTTTCTTGCTGAACTCAAGCTAATAAAACATTCTTTGCTTTTTTAAAATTTTTTCCCCCCTTTCAGTTCAAGATGGTACAAGTTCTTAGACTTGTAATTCTGGGTTGAACACAGGAGAGTTTGCATTGTTTCAGGTCTTCTATTATACCTAGGAAATGGACTTGTGAGGTTGATTGTTAGTTTATTATTAACTTTCATTGTAATATTAGAACATTTAATTTAAAATATTCTTCCATTCTCCTTTTACAATGAGTAGGCCCAGCGTCTCTCTTAGAGTCCTCCCTCCTCCCGTTGTTCAGAGCATTTAAAGGTAATTTAGATCCACATCAGCTGCTTTATGGTGGGTTAGTGGCTTAGCCCTGCAGCTAAGGCCTAAGGATTCAGAGCCCTTTTATCCTACAACCTTGTATTAATCTTTCCCGTAAAAGCTTTGCAGTTTGCATTATGTGATGGGTGAAATGCAGTATTTTCTGGAAATCTCTAGGCAATAGAGATCTTGAAGGTTTTCTTTGTAGTTTAAATAACCAAAGATTGTCTGGTTGGAAGGTCTTTGCTAGAAGATTATGATAAAATTCCCTGTATTGATCAGCGGCAAATATGACTTCTTCCTTGAGAGGAACTAGAGCAAATTACCCAGATAAGTTAACATGTGTGAAGTGAAAATCCCCTAGACCCTCGTGATAAATTAAGGATGAGTAAAAATCTCCTGTGGTGAGTATTGCCTGAAAACTTCTTGGGTGAAGTACTTTCATTTAGAAGATGACATGAGTGAAAAGAGATGTCATTTTTGAGTCTTTGTGTTGAAAACAGCTCTGTGTATTAATTCCTTCAAGAGAGCGGGAGCGGGAGAGACCCAGGCACCGGGACGGCCGAAGATCACCATCTTTGGAAAGGCCCCACAACAAAGAGTATAAGAAAGCTGGAAGGTAAGCAAGGAGCTGGCACTAAAACAGGAGAGAGGCCATCCCGCTGCTGGTGGACTCTTTTCATTTTGATGTCATGTTTATGTCTCAGATACGGAGTCGGCCCAGGACAGCCTAGGATCTGTCCAAATGCTGAAGCAGCTAGTACTTAACCACCTCTACCCTTGAGATGTATTGAGCATGCATGAAGAAACTTTGACAGATTTCCAAAATCCAGGAAGCATGTGGGTCCCTTTTCTTGACTGCAGGATATAAAGCTATACAGCAAGAATTCATGTTGCCTTTTTTTTTTTTTAAAATTTAATAGTTATGTTCTTAAATGAACTTGTCCTAGGGGGGAAAAAAGAACCCATTTGTTATCAGCCAAAACTTTTAGGGTGTGACCAAAGCTTTCATCCAGAAGGAAAGGTCTTACTGTGAGGATTGTGCAGGCCCAGGCAGCATTTTATACTGTTGTTTGTTGTATCACTTGGAGTCAGAATGGACTTGACTTGATAGCAACAAAAAATAGGAGCAGCACTCTAGAATTGAGAAGCTCTGAAGCAGCCAATTATTAATATTTTCTCATCTTTGTTATTGGGCAGTTGCATCTTCCAGAACCTCAATGTCTTTATGTATAAAAGGAAAGTTATATGAAGAACATTGAGATACGACAAGTGAAACAATGAGAATGGGGCCTAAAGTATTGCCAGGTTTATCTTACAGATGTGTATATGTGTGCTTGTATGTGTATGGGTCGTTCCCGTGAAACTTTTTGGAAGTCAAAATGGTGTAAGGTGAAGAAACAGTTACCAGTAGTTTATATGAGAAAAGTTTTTTGCGTCTTCCTAGGTCAACATGGACTGACTCAGTGACTAGGGTCATGGGGGTGGGTGTGTCAGAGACAAGAAGATTGACACAGGATGGAGCAGGGTTTAGGGCTGTTGTACATAGGGTCTCTATGAGTCACAGACGACTTGATGGCACATAATAACAACAACAGGCCTGAAAGTAGCTTACTAAATCATATCAAGTAATACATAAGACCTAAAAGGACTGCAGCCTTCAATATGGATTGAAGCTCAACATCAAGAAAACAAAAGATTCTCACCACTGGGCTAACGGGCAGCATCATGATAGATGGTAAAGAGATTGAGATTTTATTAACAGCTTTAGTTTCCTTGGCTCCACAATCAAAACTCTTGGTACCAATAGCCAGGAAATCAAGAGATGAATTGCATTGGGGAAGTCAGCTGTCAGAGACCTCTCCAAGATACTGAAGAGCAACGATGTCAGTCTGGAGACTGAGATGCACCTAATCCAGGCCATAGTCTTTGCAATTACTTGCTATGCATCAGAAAGCTAGATAATGACTAGGAATGATAAAAGGAGAATTGATACCTTTGAACTGTGGTGTTGGAGAAGAGTATTGAAAATACCATGGACTGCTAGGAGAACAAATAGGTTCGTCCTAGAGAGGGTGAGACCAGGCTGTTCCTTGGGAGGCAAGGATTCTGAAGCTTTCTCTGACATACTTTGGACATATTGCAGGGAGGGACCGGTCCTTCGAGAGGGACCGCTTGGGAAGGTGGAGGGACAGCACACGAGAGGAAGACCCTCGATGAGATGGATTGATTTAGTCACTGGTGTAATGGGAGGAGGTTTGTCAGAGACAATAATTTTAGCACAGGATGGAGCAGGATTTAGGGATGTTGTACATAGGATCACTGTGAGTCATAGATGACTTGTTGGCACATAACAACAACATGGTCATATCGCCAGGTTGTATGTGTAGACAGGACTCAAAACTGTGAAGCCTTGATTCTGATAGTAGTTCCTGGAGAAGGAGTTTGCCAGTGCCATTCTCACAGCTTGGAGCACTCTGATGGCTCGCTGCAAAACAAAGGCTGAGTGTTAGTTTGCTTTTTCGTCTTTTTTGGGCAAAAGTGAAAATCCTCTAGATTTGGTTAGTGAAAATAAGTATTAATGTAGATCTTTCATAAAAGTTCATTGACACAAAGAACTTTTGGAAAGTAGGGGACTTGTATATAAGTATACAGTTACTTTTAGGAGCCCTATTGGTATAATGGTTAAACACTTGTTTGCTTCCTGAAGGCTTGATGGTTTGAACGTGCCCTGTGTCTCTGAAAGAGTTGTTGCTTTTGTTATTATTAGCGACCCTGACTACCACAGCTCTGAGTCTTGTCGTGTCCTGAGCCAACCTCACCACCTCTGACACACCTGACCCCATTCCCACTGTGTCAGTCCATCTCATCCTCTCTGGTGCTGACCCACCACCCTTCCAAGCATGATGTCCTTCTGTAAGGACTGGTTTCTCCTCTGAAGGGATAAAGACTTGGAAATAATATTGCAGAGAATCCAAAGCCATCAAGTTGTTTCTGCTCTTTAGTGACCCTGCAGTAGAACTGTCCCATAGAGAGTCCTAAGGCTGTAATGTTCACAGAAGCAACTGCCACGTTTTTCTTATGTGGGGCAGCTGGTGAGTTCCAACCAGTGACCTTTTGGTTGGTAGCCAAGCGCTTAACCACTGTGCCACCAGCACTTCTACCTTGAAGATTATGAAAAAACCCTACATGGCAGTTCTAGTCTGCATGTGAAGTCACGATGAGTCAGAATCAACTTGAAAACACCTAGTGACCACAAACCACAGCACATGGATAATTAGTATGTGAGCCTTGGCTCTGGACATTGGAAAAGTTACAAAATGCAGAAAAATGAAATAAGTACAATGAAAATCAAGTGTAGCAATGTAATGGTATTTGCAAATGAATACAGGACTCAGTTCTTGGAAAAGCTCAATGCAATATAGAAAGTAGCAAATTGAGAGAGAGAGAGAGAGTGTCATAGGAATGGAGATGACTTACAGTGATAAAATATTGGTATTAGTACAGATATTTGATCTTTAAAGTTTAAATAGCTTAGAGGAGTTAATTTCCAGGAAAACAAAAATCCAAACTGTTTACAAGAAGCAGAGCATTCTAGTAAGCCAGCAACCGTAGAGGAAATTAAGAAAGTTTAATAGGGTAGTAGTTTATCAACTCAACTTTAATAGCAGAAAAACTCAGCTGATAGAACCTGACCCAGAAAGAGAAAAATGACAAGACATCCTTCCTTAAGAATAGAGATGCAAAAGTACCAATGAGAATACCGGCAGCTGTTGTTAAAGTAACTGTAATTCTTCATGTCAAACTGTAGTGTTAGCCCAGTAGCTGCCTGGTAAGAGCTTAATAAAACATGACACTGATTTATGAGTAAAAACATTAGTAAACTGGCAATGCATTCTGTTTTCTTTAACATGATGAAGTTGTTGAAACTCTCTCAAAGAGAGCTGTATTCAGTGTTGAAATTGTAGGGTCTTCACATCCAAATTGAGAATGAAACAAAAAGGCTTCACTGTCTGGCATTATCACTTATGGCCTCACAATTCAGTTATTGAACGTGTTAAGATCGTACACATTCTTGGGTGTCTCAGGCACTGTAGAGAAATTTGTGCTCTGATCGGAGAGTTTCATATTGCTCTGGGAATACACAATAGTGCAGAACCCCTCTAGGGTGGTCAGAGCAATTGATATTTTGCTGATACCTGAGCTGTGAGTTGCAAAGGAGGATGGTAGCAGAAGAGAGAATAGCTTGTGTGTAGGTTACAATGTGGAGAGAGGCATTGGGAAACGCTCACATTATGGGGAGTTTCCCTAGGAATCCCGTGCATGGGCTGATTGTGGCCTAGAATAGTATGACAGCGTGTGGGGAAGGATGGAGGGACAGCGTAGGAGAAGAAGCCCCTGGAAGAGATGGATTGATACAGTGACTGGGGCAATGGGCGTAGGTGTGTCGGAGTCAGTGAGACTGGCTCAGCACAGGGCAGGCTTTAGAGCTGTTTTATGTAGGGTCACTGAGTTACAGGCAACGTGCACATAACAACAATGAAGCAGAAAGACGTGCTTGAGAGATAATTACGAGATAGATCCAGTAGGACTTGATAACCTGTCTCATTGTTTAGAGAGAGCCAAGATGAGTTGAGAGTAACCACTTGAGATCTAACGCTTCACCAGTGGAGAGCATCAAGAGAAAGGGAAGGGGTTGCCTTCAATTTTGGCCTGTTAAGATTGAGAACCTGAGAGACAACCAGTGGGTCTGTATGGGAGTCAATTGATATGCAAGTGCAAAATTTAGAAAAGACATCTGAATTGGAAACCCTGTTGCCTTTGGAGGAGATGAGGTTAACTTGAAAGACGTTGATTAGTGAGAAGAGCCTGAGAGAGAGGAGGGGATCCAAGGGTCTGCTGAGGGGCTGCATGAGGCTGGAAACACTGCCAGCGAGTGTGCTGGAGGTCTCCCTGGTTTCTTTTTCATTGCCTGTACCTTGTGGAGTGAACCAAGACTTGGATTCCGAGTTCTAACCAATGCAGTAAATGAGGAAATACACATCAGAGATGTAAACGTTGTAAGGAGAAAACGTGAGCAGAGTTTACAGTACATCACAGTTTTAGGAAGAAGAATTTTGCAATTCAATACATAATCCTTTGAGGTCAATAACTGTAACACCTGTAGGAGATGCTTCTGAAATGCCCCTCTCATAGCAGTTTTTATTTTGAAGTACTAGTTGATGTTCATAAGATACAACTATGACTTAACGATATACAACTAGTCAGACCAATAATACGAACTATGATCTGTAGTGTACAACTGTGAACTATTAGCCAAGGTGGATGAGGATGTCTTTGGACAATGTTTCTTTCTTTTTTTTTTAATTAATTTATTTTATTTTTATTATTTGTGTGTGTGTGTGTGTGTACACTGTCAAATTGGACAATGTTTCTTGATAGTAGTCAATAGTTAAAATATTTACTATGATTTTCAGAATGTTTGTGCCAATCACCATATTAGTATTTGACATCTGTTGCCTTGATTTGTGCTACTGGGTCAGTGATGTCATCTCCAGGACACTTTCCCCCTCTGTAAGGACGTTAATAGCTGCCTCTCAGGGCACTTAGAAGGGTTCCGTGTGAGAGTGAGGGTGAGTGCTTCACAGCACGTCAGGCCCACGGGAAACAGCTGTCTGCAGGCTCAGAGTTGTCACTGTTGGCTGGTGGTATAACAGAAAATTCAAGAGGATCAGCTAAGAAAGTGTGAGAATTTACTAAAGTTAGAAGGTTACAGAATGAACAGATCAAAAATTAGTAACATTCCAAGTACCAGGAATGTGAAAATCGGAAAATGCAAATGGGATAAAAAAAATTGATTTCACTACAGGAAATTTAAAATATCTTGAAACTTCACAAAAATATATAGAAAGAAAAGAAGAAAACTGTAAAATGTAGATCATAGTCAAAAAAGGTGATATTCATGGATGGATGTTATACTTTATTCCTGTAGTGCAAGTCCCTCTTATAAAAATACTGATTTTTCTTGAAAACAAAGTGTAAATTTAGTGTAATGCCAGATGAGGTACTAGCTTTGGGACTTCATAATAAACCTTAAATTCCTCTTCACATAATCCAAAAATCAGTAATGCAGGGATAGTTACACTAGTTGTTGTTATGTGCCATCAAGTCTCCTGTGACTCATAGTGACCGACGCAGTGTACAACAGCCCTGAAGCCTGCCCTGTCCTGAGCCAGTCTTGCTGACTCTGACACACCTACCGCCATTGCCCCAGTTACTGTATCAATTCATCTCATCCAGGTTTTCCTTTCCTGCACTGTCCCTCCACTTTTTGAGCATGATTTCCTTCTTCAAGGACTGGTCACTCCTGGCCACATAGCCAAAGTATGTGAGATGCAGCTTCAAAATTCTAGCTTCCAAGGAGAAACTTGGTATCATCCTCACCAAGATAGATTGTTTTCTTGGTGGTCCATGGTACGTTCAAGACTCTTCTCCAGCACCACAACTCAAAGGCAGGATTCTTCTTTCATCCTTAGTCATTGTCCAGCTCTCTGATGCATATAGCAAGTAATTGAGAGGAGTAAGGCCTGGATAAGGTGCACCTTAGTCTCTAGACTGACATCATTGCTTCTCCATACTCTGGGAAGGTCTCTGACAGCAGATTTTTCCCAGTGCAATTCATCTTTTGATTTCCTGACTGCTGGTACCAAGAATGTTAATAGTGATACAACTAAATGTTAAATGTGTTATTAAAATATCTGGAGATACATAAGAATTAAAATAATGTGCTGTACAGACAGCTGGATCAATGAAATAAAAATCCACAAAAACAAACACACAAAATCCACAAACATTTAGGCATATATACAAATTTGCATCTATCAAAATGTTGAGTTTTTTCAAATTAGAAGAAATTATTGGTGGTGTGATTGGTAACCTTGTGATGAGAAAACTGAAATTACATTTCTGCTTCATCCTTTGGAGAAAGAGAGTCAGAGAACAGTTCATGTTGAAAATGCCTGGAGAGAATTATAAAATGCTTAACCTCAGATAGGAAAGGCTTTCCAAGCATGACACACAAGCAGAAAGCATAAATTAAAAAAAGAAGTAGATAGGACTTTGTAAAAATTTTATCTAGCAAAAAACCAAATTAAAAGAAAAATACGTTACAAAATAAATGACAAAACAACAATGATTTTTCTTGAGTGCTCTTTTAATAAGTAGAAAAAGACTACCATCTTTAATTAAAAATGTGATGATCCAGCCTGTGCCTGGGATGTTCATTAAAGAAGGGAATGTTCTGTATACTCATTTTAGTAGTGATAAAACTTGGCACATTATTTAATTTAATTAATTTTTTATTAGAATGGCAAATGATTAAAAGCAACCATACTGGCAGGGTGTATGGGAATGAGAACTCTCATTTGATTCTGATGGTGGTCTAAGTTGGTTCTACTTTATGAAGAGAAACTTCTTTAAAAAGTATACACTTTTGTGAAGTCATCTGAAAAGTGTGGAGAGTCATACATATGTACACATATGATGGGAAAAAATGCAAACTGCTTACATTATTATTTTGTACCACTAAGGTGGAACTTACCCATAACTGACCCTCCAGCAGGTTTTCAGAGACAGCAAATCACATGGGGAGAGACGGATTGCCTTCCATCTCCCTTGAAGCAACTGGTGGATTTGAACCACGAACCTTCAGTTGGCAGCGCAATTCTTACCACTATGCCACCATCTGCATTGTTTGTTGTTGTTGATTACAGCTGAATCAGAACTGACCCACAGCTGACCCTCTGTTGGGTTTTCAGAGGCAGTTAATTGAACGGGAGGAGATTGCTCATCCTTCTCCCACAGAGCAGCTGGTGGATTGAAACCTCATGCCTGTGGGATTGCAGCGCAGCTTCTTTTCTCTAGGCTGCATGCATTAGATTTGCTAAATGACCTCGTAATATCTGTTAAATTATTGCACATCTGCATGAAAGAATAATATACACCCATTGAAAATCACTCATTATATATTGAGATAGATTTATTATTGAATGAGAGCAGTTGACAAAACAACAATGTAGTGCTCAGTTTTTATTAAAAAACTTATGTATGTTTACTTTTCTGCAAGTAATGTGAGTTGTATGTTTTTTGCAAGCTGCACAGTCTGTTCAATGGTTTTGTGTGTGTGCTATGCACGTTGTCTGTGTGTGTGATTTATGTGGGTTGTGGACAAATATGGTGTCTATTCATATACAAAATGAACATGTGTATGTGTATATGTCTTAACATTTGTGAACTGTAGTGGTTCTCTCTATGTGGTGAACGGGTGATTTCTGCTTTAATTTTGCCTCTGTGTAACCTCTTTTTGATAAGGCTTAGAGCATACAATCTTCTTTGAAAGTAGTTACTTTTTAAATTTTTATTTTATTAATTTTAATGAACGTTTACATAGACTTAGGGTTTCCATTCATTCATTGTTGCACTTTTCTCCCCTTCTCCCAATTCACTCTTCTCCTTGAAAAGTAAAAGAAAAACTCTTTGATTGTTACACAGTCCCTCCCTCCAAGTCCACTCCACTGTGCAGCCTTCATTCTGGACTCCTGTCAGGACAATAATACCCAATCATATATCCCTTTTAAACTGTTCTCTCCCTCATCTGTTTCAATCCAGTATATATCATCCATTCCCTCCTTCCCTGTCTTCCCTCAACCCTGGTGTCAGTCCCATTTTACAACAGTGGCCCTTTGCAATATTTGTCCTTTTGTGATTGAAATATTTCACTCAGCATAATGTCCTTCAGGGTCATCCATTTTATATAATATTTTATGAGTTCCTTGTTGTTCAATGCAGCATAGTATTCCATTGTGTCAATATACCAGAGCTTCTCTATCAATTTGTTTGTTCATGGCCACCTGGGTTGTTTCCAGCTCTTTGCTATTGTGAACAAAGCCACAGTAAACATGGGTGTGCGTGTATCTGCTTGGGTGGAGGTTATGATTTCTTTAGGGTAAAGTAGTTATTTTCTAGTAACAGTTAATGATGTCCATTGTGGTAACATAGTTAATGATGTCCATGGTAATATTTAGAAGTTATATACATAAGAAAGTAATATTATAACCTAACTATGTAATCATTTTACCCCCTTGTACTTTCTCTACTATGAGATTAGAAAGAATTAGTTTATAGTTTTGATTCTGACTTGGACTTTTTGCAGCAGTGGGAACATTGTCAACAGGGAGTCCTGTAAAGGAGTTAGTTCTACCCTTGCGTGGATTTTCAGGGTCTATATTATTCTATGTAAAATCCCTTCCACGTATGTCCACAGGATAGGCTTTAGCATATTTTTTTTAAGCCTCTGAAGTTTAAGGAGATGATTGTTTTCTCTTTTCTTTATGAATTGTGTAAATCCTAGCAAGTATGCAGCTTGACTCACTAAGTAGTAATACATCTGGCATTATTAAAATAGCCATCTGAGAGCTGATTGTGGGTCTGTAACTGGGTGCCTCTTGTTGCTGTGTGTTGTTGGGTCAGAACTGACTCATAGCTGACCCTCCATTGGATTTTCAGAGGCATTAATCACAGGGGAGGAGATTGCTCATGCTTCTCCTGTGGAGCAGCTGGTGGATTCAAACTGAGGGCCTTACCACTAGGTGATCAGAGCTCCCTGGGTCACTTCTTAGATGATATATTCCTCTGGCTTACTTGACACCAGGAATTCCTTTTTTCTTTCTACATTTTTCCTGGCAACGCAAGAGGTGAAATATTCCAAAGTAGTATTTTCGTTGCTCATATGGTCTCAGTGTGGAGATTTCCAAATATTCCTAGGTATTTTTCTCTTTTAGGAATTATGGTTTACCAGTTGTTCCTGACCCTGGATGCACACCAGAATTACCTGGGGAGATTACTAAAAATACAGATTCTTGGGCTCCACCCCCAGAGACTATAAATCAGTAAGTAGACCTGGGGTAGGGCCTGGGAATTTGTATTTCTGACCACTTAAACTTCAGGTGATTCTGATGCCACCCGACTGACGTTTGGGAATCACTGGTTTAACAGAAATAAATATGGTGGTTTGGAATGGCATTTGTATTATTTGTGATAAATGAGCTTAATAGAGGTGAAGCTAGAATTTTTTTCAAGGTGGAAGAATGGTTTAATGAGTAGCCTCCTTTGCCCCCTTTTGAAGCCGTTCCCCTAGTAGGGAGAAGAAGAGGACTCGGTGGGAGGATGAGAAGGACAGATGGAGCGACAGCCAGAACTCTGGCAAAGAGAAGAACTTGACCTCCATCAAGGAGAAGGAAGCCGAGGAGGCCCTGGCTGACAGGAACGAGGAGGAGGAGGAAGAGCTGCTTAAACCCGTGTGGATCCGATGCACCCATTCTGAAAACTACTACTCCAGCGACCCCATGGATCAGGTGGTAGGTCTGGGTAGGAGAGACGCCGCAGGCCTGGCCCCCTCAGCCTTGCTGCTCCGGGCAGTAAAATTCCTTTTTGAGGGTCTGTCCTGTGCATTGTAGGATGTTCCGGAGCATCGTGGACCACTGCCCAGGAGATAGCCGAAGCCCTGCCTTCCTTGTTCAGGGCTCCACAAACAAAATCGCTTCCAGCTGGTCTCACATGTGCCCTGGAGGTAGCTCCTCCCCTGGTTCAGAATCATTCCTTGAGACAAAAGTTATTTTAAAGAGGAGCAACGTTGTGATAGATTAATTAAAGTACCCAGTTATTTATTTATTTTTGTTATTGTTGTTGTTTGGGTTTTTGTTTTTTTTGTTAATTTTTACTGTGATTTTAATGAAAGTTTACAGGAAGATTGGGTTTTCATTCATTCATTGTTACTCATTCTTCCTTCCCACTCCCTTCCTCTCAAAAAAACACTTTGCAATGCACCCCTTGTTCCAGATTGTTGTCTAACATATAAGGCCTAATGATATATTCCTTTCAGAGAGTTCTTCCCCCCCCCCCCGTTCCAAGGTAATGTTCCTTATCTAGCCATTCACTCTTTTCTTATTCTCCCCCTAATCTCCCATGCCAGTCCTATTTTATAACATTGGTGTTACGTGGTATTTGTCCTTTTGTGACTGAGATATTCACTCAGCATAATGTCTTCCCATTGTTGTCAAATGTGCACCTGAGGTTAACAACCCCTTTCCCCGGCTCAGAACAAGTTATTTTAAAAAGAAGTAACATTCCACACATTCAATGAAGTCCCCCTTTTCTTTGCATTTTTTGTGGCATTGCTTATCTTGGTACAGTGGCTTTGTAAGCGCTCACCTTATTTGGTGTGATTACTTCCTACAGCCTTTGATGTGCATCCAGTATGTATTTGCATTTCTTCCAGTTGGGGAATACGTGAGAGTTTGAGTTTTGCCTCTTGTATTTCCTTGACCGAAGGACGAGCCCCTTTGCCATGACTGTTGACTCACTCATCAGTCACATTCTTCTTCACCAGTCACCTTTCAGGGGCTGAGTGTGGCCTCCTGACCTTGCACTGGAGGGTAAGCTCTGGTGAGCATTGGTGAACACATTGCCAAGGTGGTAGTATTTGTGACTTTTCTTGTCTGTTTTATAGGATAGATTCCCATGTAGCATTTTCAGGATGCAGAAACTATAACTTATCTTTCTCACTTTTGCGCTCATAACAACCCTGGATGGAAGGTATTATATGACTCCTATTGACCCTGTGAATAATAGATCTGAACCCTGTCCTGTCCTGTGCCATCCTTATTGTCTCCCAACACACTTGCCCCATTGTTGCAGATTCTGTGTCTATCTATCTGGTTGAGGGTCTTCCTTTTTTTGCTGACCCTCTACCTTTCCAAGCATGATGTTCCTTTCCAAGGAATAACCTCTCCTAGCAACATGCCCAAAATATGTGAGGTGAAGTTTGCCATCCTTGCCTCTATTTTCAAAGACATATGTTTCTTCTTTTGACATTCCATGGAGTATGCAGTGCCCTTTTCCAGTGCGAAAACTCAAAGTCATCAGTTCTTTTTTCATCTTTATTCATTTTTCTAGCACTTTGATACAAAGCAAGTGACTGAAAAGACCAAGATTTGAATCAGGCACACCTTGGTCCTCAGACTGACATCATTGCTCCTCAGTTATATGGAGATATCCCTGTTGGTGGATTTGCCCAAGGCAGTATATCTCCTGATCTTCTGACTGCTAGTACCAAGGGTGGTGATTGTAAATCCAAGTAAGATGAAATTGTTGACAAATGCCTAGACCAAGAAGCTGTTGTCTGAATGGAGCAAGAGAACACCATGGTTTAAAATCAGGACAGATACACTTCAGAGTTGTATCTTTTCTCCATACCTATTCATTCTGTATGCTGAGCAAGTCATTCGAGAAGCCTGACTATATGAGGAAGAATACAGCATCAGGATTGGAGAAAACTCATCAACAACCTGTGCTTTGCAGATGACAACCTCATTGGCTCCAGATGAGGAGGACTCGATACACTTACTGTAGAGCATCAAAGACTATAGCCTCCATATGGGTTGCATCTCACAGCACGAAGACAAAAATCCTAACCCTGGACTGAGAGGCAGCATCATGATTGTTGTTGTTAAGTGCCATCAAGTCAGCTACTTATAGCCATTCTATGAACAATAGATGGAAACATTGTCCTATCCTACACCATTTCTGCAGTCTCTGCCATACTCGAGTCAGTTGTTACAGTCGCTGTATCAATCCATGTTAAGGGTCCTCCTCTCTTTTGCTGACCCTCCACATTTCCCAGTGGGAGGTCTTTTTCCAAGGACTGGCCTTTCATGACAACATTCCCAATGTATACGAGACAAAACTGTACCGTCCTTGCCACTAAGGAGTGCCCTGCTTGGACTTGCTCCAAGACAGACTTGTTTTTTTGGAGTCCATGTGAGATTCAGTACTCTTCTCTAGCACCACAACTCAGCTTCAGTTCTGCTGCCATCTTTATCATCCAACTTTCTGAAACATAGGAAGCAATTGAAAATACTGTTCTTTGAATGCTCACGTTAAAACTGATATTCTTGTTCTTTGACACTTGGGAGAGATCTGACAGTAGATTTTCTTTCCCATTGCAACATGTCTTGATTTCTTGACTGCTGTGACTGGGGATGATGATTGTGACGCAAGTAAAACTAAATCGTTGACAACTTAAATCTTTTCTTCATCTGTGAAGATGTTGCCTCTTAATCCAATGGTGAAGATTTTGTTTTATTGATGAAGAGCTGTACTCAGCTGAAGGCTGTAGACTTTGATTATCTGTAGCAAGTGCTCCCAGTCTTCTCTGTGGCAAGGCTGTGCCATCTATCTACATGACGCAGGTTGTTGATGACTCTGATGCCTCAGTCTTCTTCATATAGTCCAGCTTCTCGAACAATATGTTCAGCCTTCAGATTGAATAGGTATCAGCTGTGAATTGTTTTTGTTGTTAAGTGATGTTGAGGTGAGTACAGCTCACAGCGACCCTATGAACAACAGATTGGAACCCTGTCCTATCCCAGGCCATCCTTATCCTTGACACATTTAAGCTCAGTGCCACAGACTGTCTGTCAGTCCATCTTGTTGCAGGGCTTCCTCTCTTTCACTTACTCTCCGCCTTTGTAAGCATGATGTCCCTCTCTAAGGAGAGCCTCTCCTAACAACATTCCCAAAGTATGTGAAACGAAGATTCACCATCATTGCCTCCAAGGTGCATTCTCGTTGTGCTTTCTCTAAGACATACTTACTTGTTCTTTTAGCAGTCCATGAGATATTTCAAAATGATCTCTACCACTACTGTTCAAGGTTGCTGTGATACTGAACACTGTGACACTGATATGTCAAATGCAATAATGGTTACCCATGGTGTGGACAGTGTTTGGTGGAGCTTCCCGATTGAAACAAGCTAATGGCGTCCACTTCCGAAATAGCTTGCCTCCAGAAATACGATGAACTTGGAGAAACAATGAAAGTTATCCAAGTGTCTAGGTCTTCCATTCACAGGGTAGCTATGATTCGTCTACGACTCAATGGCACTTAACAACAGCAACAACATAGAGAGAGCTCTGTTGGCCTCATGGATAAAAAGTTATGTTACCAAACGAAAGATAGGTACTTTTAATCTGCAGCTTTCAGGTCTGGTTTTAATTGTTTTTGGTCAAACATTCTTCTAAGTGGTATAGCACTGGTCTGTCCATTTGCTGTACAGAGGTAACGTGTGGTTGCTGTGATGCTAAACACTGTGACACTAATGTGTCAGATGTGATAATGGTTATCCATAGTGGACAGTGTTGGGTGGAGTTCCCCAATTAAAACAAGCTTGGAAGCAGGAGTGGCATCCACTTCCGAAATAGCTTGCCTCCAGAAACTTTTTGAACTTGGAGGAATGATGAAAGTTATCCAGGTGTTCAGGTCTTTTGTTAATAGGATTATGAGTTGTCTGTGACTTGACGGCACTTACCAACAGCAACAACAACCATAGTTCAAAGGCCTCAATTCTTTCTTTGCCATCCTTACTCATTGTTCAGCTCTCAGATACATAGCAAGTGACTGAAAAGATAATGCCTCAATCAAGTACAGCTTTGTCTTTAAATTGACATCATTGCTCTTCAGCACCTTGACGAGGCCTCCGATAACATTTTTACCCAATGCATGTTTCCAGATCTTCTGACTGCTGCTACCAGTAGTTTTGATTGTGAATCTGAGCAAGAAGAAATCATAGACCATTGCAATCTTTTCTTCAGCTGTTATAATGTTTTCCTTTGCTCCAGTGGTGAGGATTTTTGTTTTCTTGATAGTGAGGTATAATCCATAATGAAGTCCTTGATCTTCTGCAGCAGCTCTTCACTTAGAGCCAGCAAGGTTCTGTCATCTGCATAATTCACGAGTTTTCCTCCAGTCTTCTTGTCACACTCTTCAAAAAGTCCAGATTCTCTCATAATTTGCTCAACATGTACATTGATGAGGTATGGAGAATAGATGCAGCCTTGATACATACCCTTCCCAGTTTTAAACCATGCAGTGTTCACTTGCTCTATTCGAACAATAGCTTCTTTATTGGTTATAGGTTTCATATAAGCACAGTTAAGTGTTGTAGAATTCCCATTCTTATCACTGTCAGCCGCAGCTTGTTTTGATCCACACAGTCAGATGCCTTTGCATAGTCAATAAAGCACAAATAGACATTCTTCTAGTATTCTTTCCTTTTAGCCAGGATCCATCTGATTTCAGCAGTGATATCCCTGGTGCCACTACTTAAACTTCTGGCATAGTTGCATGCATGTTGTTGTTATGTGCCTCATAGTGAACCGATGTACAATAGCTCTGAAACTTGCCCTGTCCTGAGCCAGTCTCACTGACTCTGACACAACTACCCCCACTGCCTCAGTTACAGCATCAATCCGTCTCATTTTTTTCTTCTATGCTGTCTGTCTACCCTTCCAAACATGATGTCCTTTTCCAAAGATCAGTCCCTCCTGGCGACATGCACAAAGTATGTGAGATGGAGCTTCACAATCTTTGCCTCCAAAGAGAAATTTGCTTTCACTTTCTCCAAGACAGACCTGTTTCTTTGGCAGTCCATGGCATGTTTAAGACTCTTCTCCAGCACCACAACTCAAAGACATCGATTCTTCCTCTGTCATCCTTAGTCGTTGCCCAGCTCTCTGATGCATTAGCATAGTCTTCCACATTTCCTGACACAGACTGGTCAGCATGGCCAGGGCGGCATGTGTTAAATTGGCACATATCAGTTGGTATCCCATTGATTTTTCTGGGGCTGTATTATTTGCTCATGCCTTCAGTGAAATTTGAATGCTACTTCTTGATATATTTCAGTGTTGTCCAGCTGGGAGTAGTACCAGACCAAAAGTGGCGTAGGGTCATCAATGTAGGAAATACCACAAATGATGACCTTATGATACAGAAATTTCTTTATGGTGTTGGAGTCTAGAAGGCCAAATACAGATTACTAGCTCTCAGAAAAGACACTCTTACTCTTGGTCCTGGGGAAAGTTTCTCAATTCCTTTAGCATCTGAAGGCTAAGTGTTTCTTGAAAATATCCATGTGTCCTCGTCAAGGAGCCTTTTAGTGGTGTGCGTGTATTATTTGTTTTTTTTCCAAATGGGAAATAAGAGAGAGTTTGAGTTTTGCCTCTTGTGTATTGTTGACCAAAAGATAACTGGAGTGTTAGGTCCAAAAAGACACACTCCATGCACTCCTGGTGATTCTTCCTTGGTGATAGTGAGATTCCATAGACATTCCAGGCATTGGAGACAGGAGATGGACTGGCATTGGCCACTTTGAATGAGACAGTTACATGATTTACTATACTAGGAATGAAAACCAGAAGAAGAACAATGTTGCATGCATAGTTAAAAAGACAATTTCAAGTTCTATCCTGAAGTACAGGGTTCTGAATGATAGGATACTGTGCATTATATATAAGTAAAACCAATTAATGCAGCTATTATTCCAATATATGCACCAACAGTAAAAAACAGATGAAAATTAATGGAAGTATTTTACCAAGTTTTGCTGTCTGAAATTGAGCAGACATGCAGTCAAGATGTGTTAATGATTATTAATGATTAGAATGCAAAAGTTGGAAACAATGAAGAAGGAATAGTAGTCAGAAAGTAAGGACCTGGTGACAAAAATGATTGCATTTTGCATGCTTAGTGATTTATTCATCAGGAATACCTTTTGAAAAGAACACAAATGGTGACTTTACACATGAACCTTATTTGACTGCATAGAAATTGTATTGACTATGTCTGTGGACAGAATTGTTGCAGAAGCCTAATATCAGCCGTCCAAATAGACCATCACTGGAATAGACCACCAGTTACTCATGTGCAAGTTCAAATTGAGGCTGAAGAAAATGAAAACAAGTTCATAATAACCAAAATAGGACTTTCAGTCTATGTTCCCTGAATTTAAAAATCATCTTAAGATTAGGTTTGATATATTAAATCCCAATGATTGATAACTTTATGAACTGTGGGGTGACATCAAGGATATCATCCATGAAGAGAGCAGAGGGCATAAGAAAAAATCAAAATAGATGTCAGAAGAGACACAAAACTACTTGAGCATCGAGAAACCAAAATAAGTAAAAGAGCTCAGGAGAAGATTTAAAGGGCAGTTTGAGAAGACAAAACAAAATATTGTAATGGAATGTGCTGAAAGCTGGTATTGGAGAATAAAAAGGGAAGAACTCGTTTGGCATTTCTCAAATTGAACGGAAAAACAAATTCAAGCCTCGAGTTGCAATGCTTAGAGATGCTATGAGCAAAATCTTGAGTGATCCAGGAAGCATTAAAAGAAGATGGAGAATCACTGTACCAAAAAGAATTGGCCAATACGGAAATATTCCAGGAAATAACATGATCAATTGGCAGCATCAGGATGGATGGTGAAGAGATTGTTCACAGCTTTAGTTTGCTTGGCTCCACCATCAACACTCTTGGCACCAGCAGCCAAGAAATTAAAAGATGTATTGCGATGGGAAAGTCTGCTGTTAGGGACCTCTTCAAAGTACTGAAGAACAATGGTGTCACTCTGGAGACTAAGGTGCACCTGGTACAGACTATAGTCTTTGCAGTCACTTGCTATGTATCAGAGAACTGGACAATGACTAGGGAGAATAGAAGGAGAATTGATGCCTTTAAGCTGTGGTGTTGGAGAAGAGTATTGAAGGTACCATGGACTGCTAAGAAAACAAACAGATTCATCCTGGAGAGGGTTAAACCAGGCTTCTCCTTGGAGGTAAGGATTCTGAGGCTTCGTCTATCATACTTTGGACATGTTGTAAGGAGGGACTGGTCCTTGGAGAGGGACATCATGCTTGATAGGGTGGAGGGACAGCGCAGGAGGGAAAGACCCTGTATGGGGTGGGTTGATTCGGTGATTGGGGTAATCGGGATGGTTTTGTCAGACGTAGTGACATTGGCACAGGACAGAGCAGAGTTTAGGGCTGTTGTACATAGGGTCGCTATGAGTCGCAAGCGACGTGACGACACATAACAACAACAACAGCAACATGATCAATCGCCAGTGGTTATGAAGGATGAAGTTCAAGCTGCACTGAAGGCACTGGCACAAAGTAAGGCCCAGGAAGTGATGGGATACTGATTGGTAGCCCTGGACATGCTCAGCAGTCTGGGCCAAGAAATTGGGAAGACCTAGCTAACTGACTGGAAGAGATCTAGATTTCTTCTCATTTGCAAGATTATCTGTTACCTTTCATATTTGTTGTTGTTGTGTACCATTGTACTGCTGAACTGACTCTCAGCTTTAATAGGCAGTAAATCACTTGGGAGGAGATTGCCCATCTTTCTCCCATGTGCCTTTGCGTTGGCAATGCAGCTCCTTACTGCTAGGCCAGAAGGTCATATGCTACACTCTGGAGAAATTCCCCTCATATCTGATCAGGGTTCTGTTGCATTCTACCCTTAATCCTCTGGCGGTTAATTTGTGTATGAGCTAATAGGGATAGCTTCCACATTATGTCATGACAGACTTGTATTTTGTATGAGGTACAGTTCAATCCTTGACATTCGCAAGGAATCGGAGTCATTTCAACAGCCGCTAACAGTGATAGCTACAGATTGGCACGGTGGCAGTTTGAAGTCACAAGCCATAGGAGAAAGATGAGAACCTCTATTTCTGCAAAGATTACAGCCTAAAAAAATCTCTGTGGGCATTGTATTCCATTGTATGAATGTACTACAATTAGACTGTCTCGTTGTGGTTGGACATTTGGGCTGTTTCCATGTTTTTGCAATGGTGACTAATGCTGCTATGAACATTGGTGTACAAATCTCCGTTTGTGTCTCAGTTCTAATATCCTTAGGGTATATTCCTAGTAGTGGAGTAGCTGGGTCATATGGAGTTTCTATGTTCAGTTTTTTGAGGAAATGCCAAACTGCCTTCCATGTGCTTGTACCATTTTATAGACCCAACAATAGTGTATGAGAGTTCCCAACTCTCCACCTCCTTTCCAGCATTTATTGCTTGCTGCGCTGCTAAACTTGTCCATTGCAACTGGGTTGAGATGGTATGGAATCCTATGCAACACTTAGAAACAGTGATTTAAAAAAATAATACATAACTTGGGAGAGACAGGAGAGCATTATGTAGAATATTAAGTCAGCCTCCTAAGGACAAATACTGCATGAGACCCTGACTGTAAAAATAGAAGGATAACTAGTAAAAGATGTATGGGATTCAAGTGAGAAGGGATGGGAGCAGAGGCAAGCATGTGGAGGGGGCTAAATCACAGGATTGCACAATTTAGTGGGTGAAAGGAGGGAGTAAAGGAAATGGGAAAGATCTGGTGGGGACCCGAAAGGACGGGGTAATGGTGGGAGTAGTCCAGAGATGAAATATTTGATAATATTTTATAAATTAATGCATAGGAATGATTGTATTGAACACAGTGTGAATGAATAGTGTGAAACACAATGTGTATGAACTTGGTAAGCAAACCAATATAAAATAAAAGCTTAAAAAAAACCGCACAGGAACCACCAGACAATTCTGTGGGCCAGTTGTATCTTGTTCTTGTCAAGTCAGTCTGAGTTAGAATTGACTTGGGGACAATGACAAACATGCTGCGTATCTTTATTGTGTGTTACAGGATAGCTAGGGAAGTGGCAGGTGGTGTTAGCTTAGTGGCTGCTCATGGCCCGGCTCGAGGTTGATGCCTGCTAATGCTTGAATGTCCACCACATGAGTGGAAGTTCACTTAATTCAGTTGTGGATCAAGTTCTTCCCATATTTGGACCTTACCTCCATTTTCTCCTGTCACATCTCTCTGACACTGGTTTGGAAAGTTTCTCTGCATTTAGCACTTTAGTGATTAGAAAATCCAGAAGAAACTGCTTGGTTTAAGATTTATGACATATCTGCAGAGTTTTTGTGGATTTTTTCCCTCCCTCTTTCCCTGCACATACATATTCACAGCATCAGTTGGTTAAAATGTAGGTATCTTTCCAAGTTACCCTGAAAGAGGGTTGACCCACCTTCCTGAGGTCAGGAGCTAGAAAAAAGGATAGATTCCCAAAGTTGGAATGGAATAATTTTCTTTTCTTGGAAGAAAGGAAGAACATCCGACGTACATAGCTGTTGTTCTCAAGACAAAACAACAAATAGGATAGCATTGAAGTTAGTTTAAACAAGTAGAGCTAATTTTTCTCCATGTTGCTCACATATGTCTTAAATCCTTTGAAAAAGGAAGACTGATGTGGGCCCAGTGTTGCCTTTCAGTTTTGCTGTCTGTGGTGCAGAGAGGGAAATGAGAGTCAGTGCTGCCCAGGCCCAGCCAGTGTCAGTACCGAGTCAGGGCCTGAGGACCAGCTGTCATCCCCACGTCTTTCTTTTTTTTAAAAAAAAAATTAGAAATCTCCCTACCTTTTATTATGTTCTATAAATATGATTTTTTTCTCCTTTTTTTAAAATCGTGATTTTAACAAAAGTTTTCAGAAAACTTTGATTGTCATTCATTCATTGTTGCACATTTTCCTCGCTCTCCAGTTTGCTTTTTTGAAAAACAGTCATCCATTGTTGCACAACATTCTCACTTCTGACAGGAGGCAGGTTTTATCCCATCTTTAAGTCCAAGAATGGGTGCTTAAAACATTTTTTCTGTCTGGGAAGAGAATAAGAAGAAGTGAGAATGTCCTTTAGGGATGAATTATGTCTGTCTGCCTCTCTGTGTATATGAGAGAGAGACAGGATATGTCCTCCTTTTTTTCTACTCATGTGGATGATCACTGATTCTCAGGGCAAGAGTGTATGCTGTTTAGGATGGTCTTGTGAGAGTGTCTGGATTCTTATTTTTTTATAATGTCACTTCAGAAGGGCATAGACAGTTCTGTTTTGATTGTTGCTAAAGTACATGGACATGAGGATGCATTAGCTGTCAGGAATGAGTTTCAGTTCATTTGGAGTACACAGGTATTTTGTTTCATGTGCTTCATTTTATTGTGCTTTATGAATATGCTTTTTTTTTTTTTGTAGATTCTAAGTTCATAGCCACCTTACTTTGTGTAAATCTTTCAGCACCATTTTCCCAGCAGCCTGAGTTCACTTCTTGTCTCTGGACCACAAATTGATAATTCTCACAATACTTCCAACTTTTTCATAATCCTGTTGCACATGCGGCAGACTGCTGTATAGTATAAGCATAACTTGCAGATGCATTGAGGGGGAAAATATTACTGGCTCACTTTGTTACCATAGTTGCTTCATTGAACCTGCCACTTCTCTGAGGTGTGCTTGTATTGTTGGCAACATTAGTCATTTTCTTTTTTTAGTAAGTAGTTTTATTTTTGTTGTTGTTAAGAATATATACAGCAGAACATACAGAAATTCAGTAGTTTGTTTTCCCACAAGTCTATAATTATGATTCTTGTCCTCCCATTGTGCATCCATTCCCTGCCTCCTTTTTCAGAATTGTTCTTCCTCTATTAACGTACATAACATAACTGCTCCCTGAGTGTCCTATTAAATCTTTCTGGTTGCTGTTGCCGGCCTCACCCAATAC
The DNA here is from genome assembly GCF_000299155.1 of Elephantulus edwardii. Lineage (NCBI taxonomy): Eukaryota > Metazoa > Chordata > Mammalia > Macroscelidea > Macroscelididae > Elephantulus > Elephantulus edwardii. Next base: position 1,596,856 of record NW_006399941.1, on the reverse strand, counting down.
AGACAGATGTTAAAAGAGCACAGTGCACAAGACAAACACTCTTGGAGGAGATTGAACCAGGATGCTCCCTAGAGGCAAGCACGGTGGAACTTCATCTCACATACATTGGCATGTTATGAGGAGAAGCCCAGTCCTTGGAAAAAGACATCTTGCTGGGAGAGTAGAGGTTCTGCAAGAGAGGGGAAGACCTTCGGTGAGATAGGTTAGCACAGTGGCGGGCAGCGAGGAGCGAGGACGTGACAGAGATTGGGAGGATGGCACAGCAGAGCACACGGTTTTGAGCTGTTGTTCCTCGGCACCGTCAGTCATCATGGGCTTCACAGCACCCAAAGCAACAACACTGCGTGTTGTGTAAGAAGACTTCAGGGATATTTTCGTAAGCTTTAAAGGTTACCTTAGGCCAACAGTTTCCGAAATTCATGAACTTTTGGTTTTTAAATGTTTGTTCACTGGAGGATTGAAAAAGGACGTCTTACTGTTATATAAATTCTTCCATTATTTGTGAGGTCTTATGTGTCTTTGATTAATTTTTAATATGGTTTCTAATAGTGGTGTTTCATTTTTAAAGGGAGATTCTACTGTCGTTGGAACTAGTCGGCTCCGGGACTTGTATGATAAGTTTGAGGAAGAGTTGGGGAGCAGGCAAGAGAAGGCTAAAGCTGCCAGACCACCGTGGGAGCCCCCCAAGACGAAGCTGGATGAGGATTTAGGTGAGTGGGGGAGTTAACATGTCTCCCACTGAGACCCAAAACTTTTTTATTACTGCTTCATCCTGACGCTTTGTGACGTTGCCCTTGTGTGCTCCAACTTGAAATTTCTTCTTTTCCTCCATTGTTGTTGTTGTGTACCATCGAGCCAGAACAGACCCATAGCTGACCCTCTGGCAAATTTTCAGAGGAATGGGAGGAGATTGTCCATCTTTCTCCCATGGAGCAGCTGGTGGCCTTGAAGTGTTTGCCTTCAGGATTGCAGTGCAACTTCTTGCCACTAGGCCACGTACTTTCTTCTTTTTGCTCTGAAGTTCCTTACCGACAGTAAAATACATAAAGGATCTCATTTGTAAGGCATTTAACAGTTTTGTCCTTTATAGAATTTTTTAGTCTTAGAAGGAACCCCAGTCCCTCCTCCTCAGATACAGGAGCCCCCTCCACTGCCTTTGATCATGAACGAGGTCCACTCGTTGACCCTGTCCACTGGCAGGGCTCCTGGTTTCTTCAGGAAATGGCAGCTCTGTTGGAAGATTTCTCTCCACTTACAGAGATGGTTTTCTATAACTTTCCCTTTCGCTGGTCTGCTTCTTCCATGATCTGAGATTCCAAGTAAATGGTGAACTCTTTGAGCAAAAAAACCTTTCATTTTACTATTTGTGTTCTTATGCCACACGGACTGCGTTCGACTTGCCTTTTCTTACATGCCTCTTGTCTCCGGCCTTCCCTCAATGGCCAGCATCACTCACTGCACATGCTTTACCTGGGCGGTATTCAGAGTTGATTGGAGCATTAACTCGAGCCAGACTGTGTGCGTTTTTTTTCCTTGATGTGGGCCTGTCAGCATGTAATTTCACTTCTTGCTGCTTTAGTTTTTCCATCTGGAAAATAGGGGTTCACAAAACATCATGCAGGAACTGTGTGATAGCCACGTAAATGTTAGCTTTCAGTATAAAGCTGTGGCCTAGGGGTAAGCAGTTTGTGGCCAACCCAAAGGCAGATGGTTTTTGATCCACTAACTATTCCAATGAGAAAGATAGTCTCCTCTCATGAGATTTACAGCCTCTAAAAACCCACTGAAAGGGTCAGCAATTAGCTCTGACTTAACAGCATACATTAGCATGTTATTTTTTCTAGATTAATCTACATTTTGAAGTTTTTATAAATAAGTATATTCCTCATTAAAGTTTTGCTAAATAAGACTTTAAAAAATTTTAAATCAGAAAATGTTTAAGGTGAAATTCTTGAAAATGTTTAAACTTACACAGACTTCGTTTTTTAAAAACATTACTCTTACAAATAGACAATTTGAAATGGTTTCAAAGTGAGCAAATTCAGACATAAAATTTTAGATAGCAAAAATAACACTTCAGGGCTTCATGCATCCTTTTTCTGAAAGTGTACAGATTCTTTAAAGCAGTCCCACTTTATCTGACAATGCTTTGGCATTATTTGATAATATTGACCGTGCTTTTCTAAGAAGGAAGATTGATATTGTTCATTTTTTTAAAAAACTATAAAAATAAACATCTTGAGATATTTAACTTCCAGAGAGAGTTAGTTTAGTCACTCATCAAACATGATTGAATAAGCAAATTCCAAAATTTTAAAATGAAATAATTAGATGTACAAAATTTTACTTGTATGTTCAAGTAAAATTAAAATGAGCATGCCACATGCACAGAACTTAAACTCAAATTGTAAAAATTGAACTAATATGATTTAATCCTAATAACCTTTTCATAAGTATAATGCTGATAGTATTAATCACTTAGATGTCTTGTTTTTAAATGTATTAATTATCATTATACTGAGAACCACTTCAGTCTATCAACTTTTTTCTATTATTTGCTAAGAAGAATCTGATTTGCTGATAAGTATTTATTTGCAGTACAAAAAAGGCTACAAATAATTAAGATCTTTATAATTCAACCATATTGTGCTCTTCACCCTCAAGTACGCTGTCTAAAATGATTAGAAATATGATAGTTTCTTTTGAATTAAAAAACTTCTTTATAAAACTTTGAAATGAAATCTGACAAATAGAATAAAATTGCTAGTACTTTTAATTCTTCTCCTTTCTGTTAAGATTTAGCTGCGGGTAACCAATGTTTTGAAAAGAGCTGTAGCAGCTTAGAAAGTTTCTCAGCAGAACTTTTCCAGACCAAGTTAAGCTAAAATGGCCTAATCTGACCCTATAAAGAAAAAGTGTCCTTTTAATGCTTGTTAGTGTGGACAGGGCTGTTTTCCATCTTGTCTGTTGTCAGGGTGATGGCTCCATCCAGCAGTGTAAAGTAGCTCGTGGCTGTAATGCCTGCTGCTGTTAGGTGCTGTCAAGTCGTTTTCTGCTCATAGTCACCCCTGGGAATGGAGTAGACACGCTCCATGAAGTTTTCTGGTCTCTGATCTTTATGGGATTGGATCGCCAGATCTTTTTCTGGTAGATCTTTACTACCCTTTCCGTTAACAGCCTACTAACTTACTGGTTGCACTCCCAGGTCCCTTTCCCATGATGCCTGGAAGGCTAGAAGTTGGCTTGCCTTGACAGTGGGTTGATGGTGGATGTTTGTGCCACTGGGAGCTTGAAGACTGGTTCAGAGAATGATTATATGGCTGAAGGGCTGGGATAAATTCCGATTGGCCCAGATGTGGAGAACCAGACTGTCCACCACAAGCTGTCTGTCTTAAGACATTGTCCCTCGCTGCTTGCCTCTGAAAATTCGCTGCAGAAGAGGAACTTCTGTCCCTAGTCCTTTTGTCCTTACTGCTCGGAGATGTATGGGTTGAACTTGAATTTCAAGGTGATGGTGGGAGTTGATAAACTGGCCACTCATGATCTAAACTGATTTCTGATGGGCCTTCCCAAAAGTTTGATGCCCTTCAGTAAGCTTGTGATGGGGACTGTGTGTTTGAAATCCTCCGATGCACTTGCCCTGGTCTGCCATTCTTCACTTCATGATGGCCTTGCCTGGTGGGAAAGTTTAAAGAGGACTTTACCTCTTCACGGTTTCCATAGAGAGCTGTGTTAGTTTGTTACTTAGTCACTAAAAGACTAAACAATTTCTGTTGCTCCATTTAGAGGAAAACAATGTCCAGTCTTTAGTATTGACTCTTACGCCCTGGAGCCCTTTTGACCCCTTGCGTCCCAGGACTTCTCTGTGGGGCCTTTGCTGCACCAGTGATGACTCTCATGGGTGCTTGTGTTGTTTTGTACCATCGAGTAGGAACTGACTCCTGGCTGACCCTCCGGTGGGTTTGCGGAGGCATTAAATGGCACGGGAAGAGATTGCCCATCTTTCTCCCTTGAGCAGCTGGTGAAATTAAATCGCAATGCCTTTGGGCTGGCAGAACAACTTTTTACCTCTCAGCAGCCGGTGCTCCCCTCCAGCACACGTGTGTGCTCTTCCCCCATGGTTTTGCTTATAAAGTGTCTCTGCTTTTCTTTCTTCCTTGCCTCGCAGCCTAACTTCACCCGGCCTCCCTGCCGAGGTCATGCTTACTCCCTCCATGGAATCACAGTAGATTGAAATCACAGTAGACTGGCACTTTTCTGAATCAGGGTTCTTGTGTGCAGAGAAGTCAATTCTGACTCAGAGCGGCCCTATGTGATAGAATAGCACTGCCCCATAGCATTTCCTTGACATACTGGGAGCTCAGGTTGCTTAGTGAGTTAGGAGTTGGACTGCTAACTTAAAGGCAAGCAGTTCAAATCCACTGGCTGCTCCTGGGAGGAAGAGAGGCAGTCTCCTCTGTGCAATCTATCACCTTTGAAAACCCACTATAGGGTCATTTATGAGTCGATTTGGACTCTTTGGCAATGAGTTGAGTTGACTTGACTCATTATGGGAGTAGATTACCAAATCTTTTCCCCTGTGGATATGCTTGGTTGGTTTGAAGCTCCAACCTTTCACTTACAGCTAAGAGCCTATCCATTGCACTAGGCAGGGCTCATTTGAATTGCTGCTGCTTTGAAACCACCTAGTATTGCTGTATTTTTCATTTTGTCTGGCAGTGTTCATTGTGTCTTAGATTCTCAGTTAAAAAAAAAAAAGAATTATTGCGTTCTTTTTTCCTCAGCTCGGATTTGACTTTGCACTTGGACTGCATATTGTTTCCCCTGGCATTGCTTAGCAGTGCGTGGTGCAGAAATAGTGGCACACATCCCATTGCCGCCATCGACGATGCCTCAGGACAGCCCTGTACTGCTCAGTAGAACTGAGCTCCGTACAGTTTTCTTGCTTCTTTACAGAAGCAGATTGTGAGAATTTTTGTCTTGTGGTGCTGGACGGATTTGAACTGACAACTTCTTGACCAGTAGCTGAGAGCAAACCACTTGTGCCAGTCAGGGACCTTTGTGTGCAATAGCTAGTCAAGTAGTTGCTGGAAGGATAAACAACAGTCCTTAACACTTAGATGTTTAGGTCATTTGGAAGTTTCCGCCTATCACTGTCATGTGAATTCCTTCAGCATCTCTTCCCATCCTTCTTCTTCCCTCTTCTAGAGAGTTCCAGTGAATCCGAATGTGAGTCCGATGAGGACAGCACTTGCTCTAGCAGCTCGGACTCGGAAGTTTTCGATGTCATTGCAGAAATTAAGCGGAAGAAGGCTCACCCTGACCGACTCCACGATGAACTTTGGTACAACGACCCCGGCCAGGTGCGTATGTTTTTATGTTCTAGCTACAGAGGTGGCAAACCCACACATCACATTTATGGTCCCGGGCTCTGAAGATGCATGTAGGCTGGTATGGAAACAGAATTTTCCTCCCTGGCTTGTGTGCCATTCTTCACAGCTTATTTCTTTTCAGCTTTGAAGTTCAGCCCCAAAGCTTAAGCACCAGAGCAGTTGTTCCTTGAATCATGTTTGACGACGCTGGTAAATTCTGTGTTGGGGAGCAGGATAATGGCACTGCTTCATTAAACTTGCAGTAAACAGAGGGAGAGAAAAGCTAGGATGGGGAAGAGCAAACTTGTAGGTCTTTTTAAAAGCGGTTCACCTGAAAGGTACCTTGCCATAAGGCAGTAAACAATGTCTTAAGTTCCCTCCGAGAGACTTCATATTTCTTACCACAGTTCCCTGTAAGTTCTCTCCTTTGTTAAGCTTGTTTGAGTTATGGAAGTCATCTCTCGCTCGCTCGTTGCCATCAGGTTGATTCCGACCCATAGCGACCCTCCGTCAGGTTACTGAGGCTGGAAGGCTTAATGGGAAGTGGCTGCTCAGCTTTCTCTCGTCGAGCTGCTAGTGGGTTTGAACCACCAGTGATGATTTGCATTTGGTCAGCAGTGCTGTCTGCTATAGCCCGTGCCATCAGCCTGCCTTATGCAATCATAGGTGGACGCGATCATTGTCATTTTACTTTTTAATTGAAAATAACACATAACTATTTTTAGAAAAGATTTTTAACTTAAAGTTAAAAAAATACAAAAGTGCCTTTAATACATGTGTAATTACTGAGAATACTAAAACACATGTCCATAAAAAGATGCTTTAAAATATATGTTTTAAGGGAGCTCTGGTGGCCTAGTGGCAAGACGCTGCACTCCAATCCCAGAGGTACGTTGTTCAAATCTACCAGATGCTCTAATGGAGAAGGAGGGGGCAATCTCCTTCTGTATCAGTCAGATCTGATTTGACGGTACACGTAGAAATAATACAATAAATATATATATATGTATGTTTTGTGACTAAAGTTGCTATTTATATATATCCTAGACACTGAATAATTATTTTGTTAATATGGTGTTAGCTATCATTACTAGGTCTCATTATAAATAACAACGAATGCAATCTTAATTCTGATTAATAGAGTTTATATTAATGTAGAGGGAACTCTCATGGTCTATGGTTAAGAAGCTGCACTGCAATCCCAAAGGTATGTGGTTCAGATCCGCCAGCTGCTGTGTGGGAGCAGGGCGGGCAGTTACCTCCCCTGTGATTTACTGCCTATGTAAATGTGCTGGAGGCTCACCTATGGGTCGGTTAAGACCTGACAGCACACAACAACAACAGTAACATTTTCATTATAGAACAGTATTTGATTTTAATTTGAGGTTTCTCTACCTGGCTTATGTTAGATTATCATTACCTACGTTTGCATTCCCCCCCCCTTGATGTAATTAATATAGTTAGAATGCCTGTCTGAAACAATCTATGTTTTGTTTTCTTTTCTTGCAATTGAACAGGAATATTTGCAAAATTGCCAAGTCATTTTAAACTTAATTTTCCCATATTGATCATGTCTATGACCTTTTTTGCATTCATTTGTGATTTTTTTATTTGAAACAACTTATAATTTTAATCTACATAATTTAGATAATATAAAAATAGATAAACAACAAGAATGAAAATCTACTGTCCTCCAGGGATTTCAAACTCACATCAACTCTCCATTCCATTTCTGAGAATGTGATTTTTTTTTATTTTAATATACTGGTTTACTTACAAAGCTCATATACATTGTTCTTCACACCAGTCTATGACCTTTCTTAGAAAAATCACCTTATTTATATAGCATACATATGCCAGACATGTTACACATTTAAACTGGATAGTCAGCGTTTTCTAATACACTCACCAGCAGAGTCTAATTTGGGAACAGCCTCCCCTAAAGCACCCTCTACTCATCAGCAGTCACTCATCATTTCCTGTGTGTGTTCTTTTTAATTGACTCTTGGTTCTTTTCTCCTACCTTGATTAGCCCAGCTTCTCTGTGGTCTCACTATTCTGATTACAGTATTTGATTTTCTGTCCTCTGTACAGCTGAGCATTATAAGGAACTGCTCTGAATAGGAGCCCCGACCTGAGGAAGAGCAGGAATATGGGCTGTGTCCGCTTCCTTGGGAATCAGCTGCATGTGCTTCCTCCACCCCCCACGCGTCCCCCATTTTTTCTCACAGCAGGTTGTGACCGGCCCCAGGATCATGTTGGAACTTTTGAAGGAGCCTTATTACATCTTTTGCCTGCCAGCTGTTACTCTGTATTAATATCTTAACATGACTTTTTTTTTTAAAGTAATAATGTCATTATTCTTCTGCTATACCACCTGGACCTTCAGATTTCCCCAAAGGGTAAAGAAAATGTTTTTCCTTTGATATTTTCTTTTCAGAAACTTATCGAGCTGTTGTCAGGGATATTTTAATTGACCACAGTCAGTAACAAATACCTGGAACTTTAAAGAAACAGGTATTGTTACCTTTTCTATTAGCCAACTCAACTCAAGCTCAAAGTCATTGCCATTTTGTTGGGACTGACTCCTACCCGACTTTCCAGCAGGTTTCTGAGGTCCCAGATCTCACAGGTACAGGTTGCCTGCGTCTCTCTCGCAGAGCTGGCGGTAGATTTGAACTGCCAGACATGTGATGCCTGTGGGTTTGCACAGCTCCCTGGAGACAGAAGAAATGGAATTTGATTTCCCACTTTGTTCAGTATCCCTGCTTATACTGGCTTAGCTCATGGCGCTGGCTGTAAGGACCTTCAGCTCTGCCTGTTTGTTCTTCTCCCTCCTCTCCTCCACGTGAAGGGTCCTTTCTGTTAAGATGTGTCAGTGACACCAGCATTCTTCCCTCTCTGGCACAGCTGCCATTTTTTCCTGCCTCACTCTGACCTTCCCATTTTGTGTCTTTGAAAACTTCCCTCACCAGGACCCCACTGCCCAATAGAATCTCGGCCTGGACTGTTTTTTACTTCCTTCTTTCTTATTTCTAAGGCTGTTGCATGTTTTTTGTTTCTCCCAAAGAGAATAAATGCTCCTTCAGTACACGGGCACCGTGCTGTCCACCCGTTCCCCTGCCAAGCTCTCATCTTTCCCTTGCGGCGCATGCAGTCATTATCCACGCAGCCACGCAGAGGCCCTGGCGGTGAGGTGAACTCGGGTGGAAAGAACAGAGTCTACCCCGAGTGACAGCTACTGTTTTGCTGGTTCTAGTAGGTATTTGCTTTGCTTCAGAAGTACCTTGAAGTGTCTCTTTTCAAACATTTAATCTGCAGGTCACCTCTGAAGCCTTCGGCAGGTTCCTCCAGAATATTAAATATGCTTTTCTTTTGCCAAAGAGTCAGTTCTCTGGAAATACAAAATAGGAAGACGCACTGCGAAGTGGTAGGAGGAGACGGAGACACGCAGTGTGCTGACATTGATATTTTCTGCCTGGCTGCACAAGGCACCCGGGCCCCCAGTGTTGTCGTCCCACTCCCCTTTATCAGACAGTAGAGACAGTCTGCAGCTTTATTGGTTTTGGAACATCCGCTTAATCTTCTAACCATGACAGCCTCTTCAGAGCTTCGGTCCTCACGACGTTAAAACCCTCACCGTTTTCCCTGGCGGGCTGTGGATTTCCTCCCCAGTAAACACCAAATTCCATTCTGTTTCTGACAGATGAATGACGGCCCACTCTGCAAATGCAGCGCCAAAGCCCGCCGCACGGGGATCAGACACAGCATCTACCCTGGAGAGGAGGTAATGGGCCGGGCCACGCTTTCTCTTCCTAAGTGCTGAGTAGCCCGCAGCAGGGAGGTGCTGTAGGCAGGTGCTGTTGCTGTGCTTTCCCCCAGAAATGAAACAGTCCCCTCAAAGTCGTTTCACATTCCCCCATTGTCTCTGTTAGTGATAATTAGGGAGGATAGAGGGCCTGAGTTTTGGGGCGGCCTGGGACATGGATCACAGACACTTCCAAGGGACTGTGGCTCATGCTTTTAAATAGCCAAGGTGGGATTGCTTGCTTGGCGTGTTAAGGATTTAAAAACTACACACGTTGTAATAATGTTTTCATGCTTTTTTCACAATGGTTATAAATTACTCTGCAAAGGCAGTTTTATTAAAGTGCTAAGGGGTGCATGGCCCTTTTATTCTGAGGGTGGAAGGCAGCTGCTGGCTTCCCACATGAGCTCACTCTTCAGCGCAGCGTCCAGAGATGCATGGTGTTTGTGAGTCTGTCGTTTCCACAACTGTGAATTACCCATGGGCTCGTTTATGACTGTGGCCCCCGGACCCCTGGTCTTTTGAGCACACGGCATAGATGTCTAAATGACAGATTACATCCATGGAGTCATCTCTAGGGCCGTCCGCACACAGTCTTCGTGAATTCTGGATTATCTTTGTGATCTAACACGTTGTTCATACATCTCACTCTGTCGTTGCCGTCGAGTGGGGACTGTGCATAGCGGGCGCTCCATTGACTTTCCAGGGCTGTAAATGACACGGGAGGAGATTGGCTCATCTTTTTTCTTAGATATACTTGCGGTATTAGAGTGCAGAGGTCATCTACTGACTGTATGCCCCATGGCAGAAGGTTTGGCCCTTCCCTGAGGATGGCGGTGCTGGCTGCAGACCTTTGTGTATAAAAGGGTCAAGCCTAGTAACTGGAGCAAGCATTTATTCCCATTAGAACCAGCTGCTGGCCCTTGCAGGTAGGAAGGGGCCTGGGGAGCCAGTTTGCTACCCAGGGAAACTCAGGAGCTCAGCATTGGCATTCACATTGGCAGGTTGGAGGTTTGACTGTGGCAGTGGTTACGTTAGCCTGGGTGGTGTGGTCCACTCGTGTGCCCATCAGGTTTACTCCAGATGCTGAGGGCCAAGTGGCTGACCGGAACGGGCCAAGTTATTTGATTTCCTGGTGGTTTAGTACTTCTTCCTGATGCGGGGGTACCCTCAGGCAGAGACACCCACCTCTGATGAGAGGCCTTCATGCCCACTTTCCTATGTCCATCTGCAGCTCTACATGTCAAACTTTACCTTTGATCTTCTAGTCTTTTTCCTTCGAGGCCACTGGCCTGCTGGTATGGCTATTTGCTTTGCCCTGGAGTCTGTCTGTATTCTAACCTCAGGCACTTCTCTTTCCACACAAAGTGGATACACAGGTACCATGCGATACCTCCCCATTGGGAGGCTTTTCCTTGTTCTGCCATTCGTGGCTGCCTTCAGTGAGGCTGGAGTGAAAGAATTCTCAGCAGGCACCTCATACCAACTGACCATTGCAAAGCCCGCTTGCAATGCCAGCTTAGCTCACATCCTTAGTTATCAGCCTGCAGGTGGGGTGCTGGTGCGGCATCGGACACCCATGGGGGTGTGCGTCCCCTGTTCGTGCACCTTGCTTGGGCACCCTGCTTCTACAGGGGTTTGAATCTGAAGGGACAGCTCCACCTCATGGTGGATTTTCCTGGCCCGATGCATCTTCATGCCTTGATAAGTCCGAGAAAACTCAGCTTACGATGAATACTTGTGGCCACGTGTTTATTTAGTCACCTTGAGCCAGGGCCCAGTTGTTTCCAAAGGTCTGTGGTTTTTTACTATTAATGATGTGATGTTAAGGTCAAACTCGTGAAGTTAACATGAGGACTCTCACTTTAGAACCTTTTCCTTCCAGTCACATCTCCAGTAAAGTTGTGGGGGTTTTTGTGGTTTTTTTGTTTGTTTGTTTGTTTTTACTTTGAAGGATTTCCAGAGCCCTGAGGTCTGGATCCCTGAAAGTTGTATGGAAGTGGTTGTTGTTGTTGTTATTGTGCACTATCAAGTCACAACCGACCTAGAGTTGACCTTCTGGCAGGCTTTTAAGGGTAGTTAATTGCACGGGAGGAGATTGCCCATCTTTGTAACGCAGAGCAGCCGGTAGGTTTGAACTGTGTGCTTTCAGAATTGCAGTGCAGCTTCTTGCCACTAGGTTACGCCTGTGTATCTTGGTAGAATTATTTACCTACCTTCTAGAGCATGTTTGTCTTACCTTCAGCCTGATCCACATACTGTCAAAGATGCAGAGGATTAGTGAAGTACTGTGGTATGTACAGACAGATGAGCTGCATTTTGACATAGGAGCCCTGGTGTTGTGGTGGTTAATTATTAAGCTCCGAACCAGAGAGCTGGAGAAGGGCAGCAGTCGAAGTGACTACAGACTCCTTCAACTCTGAATGAAGCTTGCTGTGTAGCATCTGTGGTGGTGAGCATTGCTCACTCATCCCATTGTCCCTGTAGCTAGAATTTCTTCCATATACTCACATGAGAATCCCAGAACACTTGGTTGTGCTTATGTGAAACCTATACTTGGACCAGGATGCAATTGTCAAGAACAGAGCAAGGAAACACTACACAGTTCAAAATCATGAAAGATGTGCATCAGGAACGCGTCCTGTCTCCATACCTTTTCAACCTATATGTAGAACAGATTATTTGGGAGGCTGGTTTCTGTAAGGAGGAATGTGACATCAGGATTGGAGGAAGACTCATCAACAATTTGTAATCTGCAGATGACACATCCTTGCTCGCTAAAACTCAGGAGGATCTGAAGGGTTTGCTGCAGAAGATCAAGGATGGTAGTCTTCAATATGTATTGAAATTCAGCATCAAGAAAACAGAGATTCTCACCACTGGGCCAGTTGGCAGCACCAGGGTAGATTGAGAAGTGATTGCGGTCATTAACAATTTCAGCTTGTTCAACTTCACAGTCATCACTCTTGGCACCAACAGTCAGGAAATCAAAAGACAAATTGATCTGGGGAAAGTGACTGTCAGGGACCTAAAGAATAACACTGCCAGTCTGGAGACAAAGGTGCACCTGATTCAGGCTGTGAGCTTCACAATTACTTGCTATGCATCAGAGACCTGGATAGTGATTAGAGTTGACAGAAGAAGAATTAATGCTTTTGAGTTGTAGTGTTGGAGAAGAGTGATGAACATACCATGGGCCACCAAGAGAACAAACAGGTCTGTCCTAGAGATGATGAAACCAGGCTGCTTTTTGGAGGCAAGGATTTTGAAGCTCTGTCTCCCATACTTTGGGCACGAGGCCAGGAGATACCAGTCCCTAGAGAGGGGCATCATGCTTGGAAGGGTGCAGGGACAGCGCAGGAGAAGAAGATCCTGGATGAGATGGATTGACATGGTAACTGGTGTCATCAGGGTAGGTGTGTCAGGGAGACTGACACATGCTAGGGCAAGGTTCAGGGCTATTGTACCTAGAATCCCTGTTATCGCAGGCTACTTGATGGCGCATAACATCAACAACAGCACTCAGACACCTGATACTTTGCATCTCTTTTCACCAGTCCAAGCCTTTTGCTGTTGAGATGATTTTGGCTTATGACTCCATAGGATAGGGGAGATGGGCCCCATAAAATTTCCAAGGTGTCATCTTTATGGAAGTTGATCACAGCGTCTTTCTCCCACAGAGTGATTGGTGGGTTCAAATCAACAACTTTTTAGATAGCAGCCAAGTAGTTACGCGCTGTACCGTGAGGGCTTCCTCTTAGACTAGCACAGCCTTCCGAACTGTGCCTGCATCATAACTGGCCTGCCATCTGTGCCTGGACTGGCCATGCTCCTCCCACCTCCACTGCTGGGTCTTCGTTGCCAGTGATTCAGCTCCAAAGCCCCATCTTACCTTCTGCTTTCTTCATCTGCCTCTGTTTTTTGTTGAATGTCAAGTTTTCTAGAAGAAGATTGCTAAGATGGTGTTTGAGGTGTGCAAGTTTTTTAGGGGTTGGGGTTCTGACAGTCAGCCTGACCCAGGTCTGCCATCCTGGTACATTAGAGTTGAGCTGAGATAGCTGGGACCCATCCTTCTGACTGACTCAGATCCTAACCTCCACTGAGGGGATCTCAGCTGTGATAGACCCTAAAGGAGCTGGCCTCTGGGGGCTGATGTGTCTGCCTTTGGGGGGATTTGTGGCCTGCCCCAGGTGCCTGCATTCCAGTTTTGTTTCCGCTCTCTTTTTCTATCAAAACTCTATGCATGTGTCTTGACCTTCTAGCTCAGCACAGCTAGTCGGCCCATTTTTTTCCCCTGGTAAAATCCACTGCCCTTATTTCTGATAGTCATTTTCTTGCCTTTTTTGTTTATTTGAAAATTTAGCTGAAGATCAATTTTTATTTAGAAATACAAGAAAAATAGTTATAAAATTTTAGCGCTAGAAAGAACCTTACAGTATGTTGGAAGATCTCATTGCCCAGGAATGGAGTTGAGAACTGCCCCGTTGGTCAGCTCCTGTTTATCTTTATTCATCTGTCCCCTTAAAGGGAAATTGAATCTGAGCTGTCATTTCCTACCAGTCGGTAAGTATAAATACCTAGACACTTCTCTTGTTAGATGTCATGTTAGCAAATAGTCGATTTTTAGATGAAAATATTTTGCTCCTTTGTTTTTTAACTCACTTGGGGTTTTTCTCCCTCCCAGGCCATCAAGCCCTGCCGACCTATGACCAACAATGCCGGCAGGCTTTTCCACTACCGAATTACAGTTTCCCCGCCTACAAACTTTTTAGTAAGTTCTTAAAACCAGATGCCATTTACTTTAAAATGCGAACATGTTGAAATGACTGATTATATTTTTATATTTAAAAATGTTTTGCCTTACGGTGATAAAATTGGACTTCATATAAATGACTTTCATTTTGGCTTCATTCCACTCTATTACTGTGTCTTTTTCTCATTTATCCTGTTGGTATTGCATAATTCATAATAGCCAAATTCATAATAGTCAGTGAGTTACGGACCTAGTTGTTGGAGCTTTGGACTGAGAAGGATACGTAGAATACTTCTATGTTTCTTAAAAATCAGCCATCTAATGATTTAATAGGAAAATTTCTTGTCTATTTGTGTAACCAGGATGCTCCTTAAAGACAAGGATGATGAAACTTATACTTAGAGCCTATTTCAGGAAGGGCTCTACTCCTTGGGAAGAGACATCATTCTGGGAAGAGGACAGAGACAGTGAAAAAAGAGGAAGACCCTCAATGAGATGAATAGATATAATGACTGCAACAGTAGGCTTGAGTGTGGTAGAGATAGTGAGGTGAGCACAGGATAGAGCCAAGTTCAGGTCTGTTGTTCATAGAGTCCACTTGGTATGAGGGTTGTGACTTTATGGATGCTAACAATATCTAATATCTATTTGGTATGTATTATGCCCCATGTGCCATTTCAAGCATGTTACATGTATTAACATGTTTAGTTTTCACAAGCGGTCCATGAAGTTGATATTATTATCCTTCCTAAACAGATGTGGTAGTAGTCCAAGTTTTACTGATAAACGTTCAGAAATTGCTCAAGATCCCTTAGCTAAATAGGTGGTGGAATGGTGATTTGAACCCAGGCAGCCTGGCTCTGGAGTGTGTATCTGTATGCTGATTCACTAAGCTATATTGCCTTTTATGGTACAGCACTTTTTTAAACTTTGTTGTATTTTTGAGAGATTTTGATTTCAAAATTAGCTTGCTGGTAATTATGATGTATTTTAATGATACTAAAATATAACCCATATGCCATAAGATGAATTCATCTAAAGAGTTTCATCTGTAGTTTTCTGTATATTCACAGAGTCATGATGCCTTCCTTCTAGTCTAATGTTAACATGTTCATCACTCCCCAAAGAAATCCTGTGTTCACTGGCAGTTCTTTGTTATTTTCCTCTGTCTTCCAGCTCTAGGCAGCTACTAATCTACTTCTGTTTGTGTGGATTTATGTTTACCAGACATCTTAAATCTGTAGGCTCATACAACTTGTGAGCTTTTGTGAATGGCTGCTTTCACGTGACACAAAATTTCCACGGTTCATCCAAGTATGAGTCTAAGATGTTGATTTTTATTGTCAGATAATATCCCATTGTGTGGAGATAGAAATATTTTATCTGCTTGTTCATCACTTGATGGATGTGGGTAGTTTCCATTTTGTAGCTATTAGGAATGATGCTGCTGTGAACGTTCCTGTATGCATTTTGTGTATGAAAAACCAGACCTACACTTTGATTTCATTCGGAACGGACTCAAGTCTGGAATTTCCAGGTCATGCGGATGTGTTGACACCGCTACCCAGAGTCCAATTTGAATTCTCCAGCTGCTCCTTGGGAGAATTCTTGACAGTCTCCCCTGTAAAGATTCAGAGCCTCAGAAACCTGCTGGCGCTTGCTCTGAATTGGAATGGATTTGATGGCAGTGTGTTTGCTTTTGGATTTTCTTTTCTTCTTTTTTTCTAATGAAAATTATGTTTAATATTTTGAAGAACTGCCAAATTGTTTTCTAAAGTGAATGCACTATTATGAATCATTTATTTAGAAGTTTGTCCTTTGGAGTTTTATTCCATTATATTAAATTTGAACCTGCTTTAAGTTACTAGAAGAGAAAGTAGTTATAATATTAAAACACATCATGTACATTTGGATAGGCTTTATCTTCTTTTAAACCTTACTTCTCCCACATCCTCTTTGTTTAGTGTTCATAGGGTTTTCTGAAGCCTATAACACCTAAAAGAATAATGTTGAATGTACGTGAATGTAAGAAATATGTCTTTTAGGGTACCAGGCTTGATCTTTAATGCCATATTTAGCATTTGAGAGAGAAAATGGTAAACAGTAATAACAACGGGGGAAGAATCTCTCTCATGCTTAGAGAAACATCAGTGTGTTCTAATTACAGATTCAATTTTCAGGTAACTAGGATCTGTGACATGATGTGAGAATTGACTGGTAGCGGTGTTTGATGGCGTGGCTACTCCTTGGGGATCTGGGCTTGAGGCCTCAAACTTGAATTTCTGTCACCCCAAGGCCCTTCAGGGTCTTCAGGCTGTCAGTGGTTGGGCAGTTGTTGTTGTTGTTGTTGTTATGTGCCGTCGAGTCGCCTGCGACTCATAGCGACCCTATGTACAACAGCCCTAAACTCCTCTCTGTCCTGTGCCAGTCGCACTGTCTCCCACACTCCCATCCCAATTATCCCAGTCGCTGAATCAGTCCGCCTCATAGAGGGCCTTCCTCTCCTGCGCTGTCCCTCCACCCTCCCAAGCATGATGTCCCTCTCCAAGGACCGGTTTCTCCTCACAACATGTCCAAAGTATGTTAGACGGAGCCTCAGAATCCTTGCCTCCAAGGAGCCACCTGATTTAACCCTTTCCAGGACAAATCTGTTTGTTTTCCTAGCAGTCCATGGTATTCTCAATACTCTTCTCCAGCACCACAGCTCAAAGGCATCAATTCTCCTTCTATCCAGTAGTGAAGTCAAAATAGAACTTGGCGACTGGATCATTATGTTGTTACTGTTAGGATTTCTGTTTGTTGCAGAAGAATAGTTCAGTCAGAGCAGAACCAGTAGTATTCAGGATTAAAAAAATAATAAAACTGGCTCCTAGAGAATGAAGCCATATCACTTTTTTCCTTCCTGACACCCGCAGTAAACACTGATTTTCTTGGTATGTCGAAAACTGTACTTAATATCTAAGGCTAAAGCATTTCACCGAATGAGAACTCCAGCCAGAAGTGAACTGCTCTACGTGAAGTCCCCCCGGTGTTTGGATAAATGGTGATGGAGTCCACAGAATCCCTACACTTCTGCTGTTGTTTTGTGTCCTGAGAGGTTTCTGCACAGGCAGCGAATCATTTACTAAATTCCTGTGTGTCTTTCTCTTGCCTTTTAGACCGACAGGCCAACTGTTATAGAATACGACGACCATGAGTATATCTTCGAAGGGTTTTCCATGTTTGCACACGCTCCGCTGACCAATGTAAGTATGTTCTGAGTGGCACACTCCCCCCTGCCCCCCGCACCTGCTTCCTTCGCTGCCTTGCCTTCTTTGTCCTCATCTTCCCGAAAGTCAAAATAGATTTCCTTTCGTCTGATTCCGAGTAACATTTGCTTTGCGTCCCGCGGCATGAGCTGCAGGAAGTGTGCGGCCGTGTCTTCAGCAGCATGTGTCAGGTGGGAGTGTGACATCTGTGCTAATGAGTCACAGGTCAGATCCACGTTCGACGGTGTCAGTAAACAAGTGTCAGAGGAACGTGGTGAGGGTGTGAAAGACTGAAAAGAAGAGCAACTGTGGGGTAACTTGCCAGAGCTATTTTGAGTTGGGTGTCCTTCAAAAGAATGTCAGAAAGTTTTAAGGAGAAACTGTTGTTTAGTCTGAGAACTAGAGCTCGTTCAGAGTGTCCGGAGCCTGAATGAGTGTCATGTGGTTGTCTACCTTAGAGTCCCAGGCGTGAGTCTTCTTTAGGAGATTGTCAGACATGCTCTGTTAATACGAACCCTGATATCCTTCTACTTTGAGGATAATCAGTTCAAATGGAAGTTGTGTGTGAGTTAGACTCTCCCTGCCTCAGTCCTGCCAGTTTTGAAAATTGGCTTGTGGATTCTCTATTCCAGTTGGACATACAGTGAATTAGTGTAATTTAGCTGGCAGCAATGCAGGAAGAGAATGCAGGAGTAGACTACCCCCAATCCAGACAGTCATAAACCTTGGTGAGCTGTAAGATAACTGTGTATCTTTGTCAGAGAAGAAGGTCCTTTAATCCTTTCTGGTTTGGTTGCATGAACTGACATCTGCAGTTGGAAAAGCTGTTTTAGTGCTGTTTATTGAAAACATGCAGCGCTGATTCCTTGGAGGGTAAAGTAAGAATCAGATTTTTATTTTAAAATCCATTCTGCTGTTCATTTTTTTTTTCTTTCTTGAGTAAACATGTTTTCATAGTGGTGATACACATTCAAAACAAATTGTTTTCCTAATGAGATTTTCTTTCTTCATGGTATGTTTTATCCTAGAGAATGTTTTTGGAGAAGATGGCTACATTGTAAATGTAAAAAGAAAATCATTTGATAATACATATTATATCAACTTCCAGGAAGACCGGCTGCTCACTAGTATGGAGAAGGGAGGAATGTTGGACGACTTTTGAACAGTCTATGAAAGGGCGTTAGAGTTTTTGTATTTTGGTTGTTTGCTTGATTGTACATTTCAGTTTCTCTTGTTAGATGTGCAAACCCTTTGTTACACCAACTCTTATAGTTAGCAGCTCTTGAAGGACCCTCATGTGCATTTCCACCATCCTTCTTATCCTCTCCAGCTCTCCAGCTTTTTTTTTTTAGTAATTTTAGTCATTGTTGCACTTTTCTCCCTGCTCACTCCCTCCCTTCTAATTCACTCCTTGAAAAATAAAAGAAAAACTCTTCTGTTGTTATGCAGTTCCTTCCCCCAAGTACACTCCACTGTGCAGCCTTCATTCTGGACTCCTGTCATGACAATAATACCCAATAATATATCCCTTTTAAACAGTTTTCTCCCTCATCTGTTTCAGTGCAGTATACATCGTTCCTCCCCTCCTTCTCCACCTTCCTTCAACCCCTATGTCAGTCCCATTTTACAGCAGTGGTCCTATGCAATATTTTTCCTTTTGTGACAGAGATATTTCACTCAGCATAATGTCCTCCAGGGTTGTCCATTTTGCATATTTCATGAGTTCCTTGTTTTTCAGTGCAGTATAGTAATCCATTGTGTGAATATACCAGAGCTTCTCTATCTATTTGTTTGTTGATGGGCACTTGGGTTGTTTCCAGCTTTTTGCTCTTGCAAACAAAGCCACAATAAACATGGATAGGCACCTCTTCAGCTTTTAAATGAAAATAGACATAACTTAGCATGAGTAGATTTAGAAGTGTTCATTAGTTTGTTTCTTAATTCTCTGAAAATACTAATACAGGGATTATTTGAACTTTTATGACCACCTTAATCAGAGAAGGAAAGGGAGATGGCTTTGGAGAGGCAAGGATTGAAATATTTGTGAATTCTGCTCACTCACTGTGTGATTTGGCATTTCAGTCTTTATAGGCCTGAGTTTTCACCTCTGTAAGAGGCAGTGGTAGCAGTCTTGTCGGCTTTTTTGAAAATGAAGTGAGGTGACACAGAGAGCAGTGTTCAGCATGGCACTTTGCACTTGGTGAGGCCTTGTAAACCTGTTCTACCTCTTATTCTGGAAAAGGTGTTAGGCCTGGGTTTGAATTTCTGTTCAGATTTTTAATATTTGTGTCACTTTGAATAAATGATCCTTTTTTCGTTTTATTTATGATAACTTTGGACTTCAGTGAGAAATGATATTTAAAAAAAAAATCTTCCAGTAAAGGTTTGACATTGGTAGGACACTGAATTAATCACAGTTATCACTGTGTCATTCCCGTCATGTTGATTGTAGGTCATAGTGACCCTATTGTAGCTCATGGTAACCCTAGAAGATAAAGTACAATGGCCTCATAGAGTCTTCAGGGAGGCTGCCACACCTTCCTACCATCAAGTGGCTGGTGGATTTGAACTGCTGACCTTTTGGTTGGCAATTGAGTGCTTAACCACTACACTACCAGTGTTCCTTAGAATAAATAAAAAAAATAAGACTGAATAATTTCTGGCTCTGACATACATATGCTTTATGCAGATGCACGTTGCCTTGTAGAGCAGAGGTGGACCCCGTCATTTATCTTCTTATTGTTCAGAACCGAATCTAGTTTGAAGCTCGGTGTTGTACAGTTCATAAGAATTAGCTCTTTCTCAGAGGCCTCGTGAGTGTGAAATAGCCTTACAAGAAAACAGATTACTGGATCATTTCACTGATCTGGTTTCTTTCTTGCCAGAGAGGGGACATCAGTGAGCAGGGAACACGCATGATAGTCATGATGGAATATCTGCTGAATCCAGTTTTGACAAGTTGTCTAAAGGTGGTTTTTTTAATTGAAGTGGTTTGAAATCTGATTGGTTAAGCATAGGTTATAATTAGATATAGTTCAGGCAAATGTTGATCCTTTTAAAAATAAATTTCCTATTACTTTTAATTTTTGATGTTATTAAGGACTTTGATGGCTTAAGGACTTCATGAAATTATAAAACTGTCTGTGAGATGTGTGTCCTGTTTGTCTTTAGAAGCACAAGAAGTAAACCAAGGTGGGAGTGGAGACAATGAAGGCACAGATTTAGCCTTGATCATTTCTGTGTCACCTTAGGTTGCTTTCCAGTGGCCTCCGTGGGCCCTGGATTTCATCATCCAGCTTCTGGAAAAAGGAGGACAGAAAATGTAGGACTGCTGTGGTTTTTTTTTTGTTTGTTTGTTTGTTTTAGAATGGTGCTTTAGTGTCAGAATATGAGATTGCTTATTTTGTTGTTGTTGTTGTTGTTGTTGTTGTTGTTATATGCTGTCCAGTCGCCTGAAATCCAGAGCTACCCTATGTACAGCACCTCTGAAGCCTGCCTTGTCCTGAGCCAGTCTCACTGATTCCGACACACCAACTCCCATTGCCCCAGTTATTGTATCAATCCATCCCATCTGGGACTTCCTCTCCTGCGCTGTCCCTCCACCTTTCCGAGCATGATGTCCTTCTCTAAGGACCAGTCTCTCCTGGCCACGTGCCTAAATTATATGAAATAGAGCTTCAAAATTCTAGCCTCCAAGGAGATACTTGGTTTTATCTTCTCCAAGACAGACTTACTTGCTTTCTTGGAAGAGTCGGTGTGTATGTTAGAAATATTTTACTGTATTTTGCAGTTTACTGTTTTTCCACTCGGCAACAAGGTGGATTGACACAGTGACTGCTGCAGTGGGATCTAGTGTGTCAGGAAGTGTGAGGATGGCACAGGATGGGACAGGGTACAGATCTGTTCACAAGGTTGTTATAGGGCCCATTTGACTTGATGACAGCCCACAACAAAAGAAGGCTGTCAAGGAGCCCTGACAGTGTAAAATGCTTGATGGTTTTTACCCTTGAGGTTGGTAGTGCACTATGGGACAACGAGGAGGCAGTCTGCTTCCGTGAACATGTGCAGCCTTGGAAACCCAAAGGAGCAGTTCTCCTCTGTCCTCTGGGGTTGCTGGCTGGTGGTAGTGGGTCTGGGCTTGGTTGGAGCTTGATTTTGGCATTAATCGTAACGTTGTTGTTAGGTGCCGTCGTGTTGAATACAGCTCATAACAACCCTATGAGCAGTAGTGTAAATATTTTCCTGCCCTGTGCCATCCTCACAACCTATGACATACTTGAGCCTGTGGCTGCAGTCTCTGTGTCAGTCCACCTTGAGGGTCTTCCTTTCTTTCACTGACCCTCCACTTTTCCTCACATGTCTCTCTCCAAGGAGTAGTCTCTCCTAGCAACATGTTTGAAGTAGGCGAGACAGAGCTTTGCCATCCTTGCCTCCAGGAGCACTCTGGCTGCACTTGTTTCAAGATGTGTTTGTTCTTTTGGCAGTGCATGGGGTATTTATAGTTACTGCCAAAGAATTGTTGTTTTTGTTTGTCTTTGCGTGGATATCGACTCAGTGCGATCCCATGTGACAGAGAGCTGCCTCAGAGTATTTCCTACGCTGTGGTCCCTATGGAATTCTAGTGGCAGAGTGACTAAGTGTTCAGGTGCTAACCTAATGATGAGTGGTCAATCCCATTGGCCACATGACAGAGAAAGATGTAACATTTGGCCTTTGAAAATATTACAGCTTGGGGAAGCTGGTGGGACAGGTGTTATGCAGTGGCACTGGCAGCTGGATGTAGTGGACGGAAATGCGTTTGGTTTTGGTAATCTTTGTAAGATCTGATCACTGGACCTTCCTGCCTGAGGAGCCACTGATAAATTTGAACTACTGACCTTTCTGTTAGCAGCCAAGAGCCTTAACCATCACATTATCAGGTCTCCTTTAGCAAAGAATAGATAACTTGGAAAATACATTGAATCATTGCACACATTCATAACCTCACTCCTTTTAAATGAGAAATTAAGAACTTGGACTGTGACTTCACTTTTTTTTTATATTTCATAATGACAGAAGGTTTGAAGAGATTTCCTTATTAATGTTATTATGAATTTCACTTCATTGAACTCCTGTTTTAAAAATCTAAGAACTAAACTTTGTTTCTTAGACTGAGATTTCCAGTAGATGGCATCCTAAGACCTTTTAAATGTTTATCATGCCTTTTCCCGATTGAGTTAAAATATGTTTTGTTTCTGATTATACTTGTATAAAATCATCTTATGGGCAGATTTAGCTGCAAGAAAATGCCAGCTAACATGTATCTTGCACCTCTTAGATTTCTTCTTCCCCAGCTAGTTAACCAAGTCACTGCAGTGGCTTCCCTCTCTTTCTCTCTCTCTCTCTCTCTCATTCTTGCATTCATTCAGAAAAGTATCGGGAAAGCCTATGGTGTCTGGTGATATGTTATTAAGACAGCCCAGACGTGGGTTTTTCTCCTGCTGAGCCTTCGTTCAATTTCACACATACCTTGAGTCTGAGAACAGGTGATGGAAGGTGTTCACTGATGAGGAAGTTCTGGGATCTGGAGCACGATTCCCGATTCATCAGCCACAGGGTACCTGAGGCACAGTACCCATCCCTCCCTGCCTTAGTCCCTCCTCTTTTGAAATGGAAATAATAATCAACAAGTCTGTGCCACAGGAATATTGTGGTGATAATGTGAATGAAGATATATGATCCACCTCGCTCAGTAAATGTTAGCGAATTCTTCATTTTAATATGGTCGCCATTGCCGTGATTGCTTTTTGCCCAACACCAATTAGGCAGGATTGTGTGCAATCCAGTAATTTAAGAATCAAGAATGATCAGTCGTTGGCCTGCTACACCTGGTCTGTCTTGACAAGCTAAAAATTCAGAAGGGTTTTTAAGGCCTGAGCGATTTGGAAAGTTTAAAACAAAAGAAAAAAAACAACCCACAAAACCCACTGCAGTTGTGGTTTCATGAATTCTTGAGAGCTAATAGATTTGCTTTAAATGGGTTCTTGGCGTGTTTGTGTTGCTGCTGTTAATACCGTTAATTAAGCCCCAGCATTTTCCAGGTTTCCTGTAGAGCTTGGGCCGGCTGGGTTCTTGCTGTTTAAATCTCACAGTTGCATTCAAGCTTCTCCAGCAGTGTCATTAACGTCTTAGATTAAGGTGCACATTTCTTCTTTGGTTCCTGGTCTTCTGGGTCAGGTAAGAAACAGTGAGAGCCGGCAAGAAGGCGTGCAGACTTGACCCTCTCTTCTTCTGATTGCAGATTCCACTGTGTAAAGTAATTAGATTCAACATAGACTACACCATTCATTTCATTGAAGAGATGATGCCTGAGGTAAGAGAAAAGATTATTTAACAGCTTGATGTCATTTGCCCTTTTGTTTATTTCACACATATTTTTTTAAAGCACTGAACTCGGTCAGCCCTGGCTTTTTACCAAAGAAATAAACACCCCTCAAGTATCGAAAGGGTCAGTGAGATGCAGCGCTGCTATCAAGGTTAAAATTCAGGTCATTTCCAACTCATTGACCTGCTTTTGAACCCGTCTCTCCTCCTGTTGCATCTGCTGATAATAGCTTTACATCTGTTTCTAGTTTGTTTTGCGCAGGGGACAGATTTTGGTTCCTGGTCATTATCAGGCAGGAAATTAGAAGAGTGAAACGGAATCTGATAGCTGTAGGAATAATCTTATGCATTATCTCCAGTGACAAGATCAATGCTCGGTTCATTATTCTTCCCATATATTTACATATTTTTCCTAATTGTTTTTCATTGCAAATGCTCAGCAGCAGATTTATCTAAATATATGCAAGAGATTGAAAATTCCAAAGCAAGATTAATGTGAATCTCCAAATGATTCATTGCCTCATCCTGAACTTGGTGATGTCAACAAATCACACCAAGAAGTAACAGCTAGATAGCCGGCAAGCCTGTGCACTTAACACTGTGGGAGTCGGGGTCGATTTCTGAGCCCCTGGCTCTTCTTACACACGGTGTTTTATAGCACAGTGCTGTCACGGGCCGAGGAGCACCGAGGGGAATTGATGGGCCAGCGTGCCTGCCTGGTGTGCGCGTTCCTCATCCCGAGCAAGTCCTCTGTTAATTTTACCTGCCTTTCAGAAAGGAAGCGGACGGACCAGCCCTTCCTTCTCCAGCTGGGAAGGGTTTTGCTGCTTCCCCCTGACTACAGAGGTCATAAGCTTTCATTTGCTATTGTAAAAGTTTATTACTTCTGGCATGCTCTCCCACGGGGTGATTTATGAACCCTGAGCAAAACAAGTGGGAGGAAGAGTTACGAGACGAGTCTCACTTGCACATAGATCATCCGTCCCGTGTGTTTACAGGAGACATTTTGGTGCAAAGTTTTGTAGTTTTTCTGAGCGCATTATTTGCCTTCATTAAGAATTGTGAACTTTTTTTGGCATAGAGACTTCTGATGGATGCTAGCTTTCACACACTGATTCCAGGTGCATTCACTGTGTGGTTGGGCAGGGGGGCTGAGGTGGCTCAGTCAGAGCCCGTTCGGGCAGGTGTGTTAAATGCTGGCTCACCCAACAAGTGAGGTAAGCGCAGGCTATTTGGGCTTACTTACCAACCTATAGTGGACACTTTGACATTCCTTTCACCACATCACAGATTCTGCATCTAGATATGGCTGGCTTCTCTTTCTCAACCCCATAGAGCCTGCCATCACAATCAAGGCTCCTGTTCAAACAGTCTCTGACAGGGACAGAGTGAGGACCCGGTGGAAAACATGTGAAACTCAGTACAGTGTAGTGAGTAAGCACACGGAAGCCCGTGCTTACCTTGTTAGAAGGTAACCTGTCCCTGGGCGCACACACACGTGTGTGTGTGTGGGGGGGGGGGGGGGGGTGGGTGTTGAGAGAGAGAGAGATCTGGATGAAGAGAAAGTCTCCAAGAGATATTGACATATTTTCTAATTGCATTCAGAAAATATAACATAAGCGAGGCATTTTAGACACCATATCATTTTATTTGTGCACTGGGAAGAGTCTCGCTGACGTTTTCATAGCCATCCTGATGGCCTGGCTGCCTGGATGAAGTGGGGGACAGCTGTTCCTTTCTGCCAGAAACCAATGGGCTGATGCTGGGATGGGGCCAGACTCTGTAGGCAATCACATAGTTTTGGTATAATTTCAACAGAAACTTATTAAGATACTTAACTAGACTAAATTAAACCTCCAATTAATATGTATGTGTTGTTAGGTGCTGTTGAGTCAAGTAAGACTCATACTGACCCCGTCAACACTGGATCTGAACCCTGTTTTACTGATATTTTTGTTTCTTTTTCAGAATTTCTGTGTAAGAGGATTGGAACTGTTTTCACTGTTTCTATTCAGAGATATTTTGGAATTGTATGACTGGAACCTTAAAGGTAAATAACAGGATTTAAAGACCAAGAAGGCGATGCTTTTAGCAGAAAGTTGTGGTAATGGGGCAAGGGGTTTGAGCATAACGGAAATCCCTTTTATTCTTTTAAGTACCCTGGAAGATGTGTGTTATTCATACATGCTGTCACGCTTTCTAGCATGCATGCTTGCTAACGTTGTTGTGTGCTGTCAAATTGGTACATAGCTGACCTTCCCGGGGGTTTTCAGAGGCAGTAAATCACACGAGAAGAGATTGTCCATCCTTCTCTGTTGGAGCAGCTGGTGGGTTTGAACTGCATGCCTTTGGGATTGCAGCACAGCTTCTGACCACTAGGCCACCAGAGCTTCCCATTATTAGACTCAAGCTCCCTGTCATTAGGCGTGAGTGTTTCTGGGTCCACAGTTCCTTATTACCTGTGAAGAGGATCCCTGTTCTTAGGAGCAGCTTCCTTGATTTGTTGTGACAAAGACGGTCTCTCTAGTTACTGTGGCAAGCTTAGTGAACATTGTGCTTGATGACATAATCCATAGGCAGTTGCATGGCTGACCCGGTCCACCAGCTGCCCTGCGAGAGAAAGACCTGCTGGGCAGTCAGCTGTGAGTCGGTTCTGACTCACAAAAGTGAGCTTGAGAATTTTTCTTTTTCGGTGAATTTTTTTTTTAATTTTTATTTTTATTTTATTACTTGTTTGTACCGTCAAATCAGATCTGACTGGTATAGTAGGAGATTGTCCCTCCTTCCCCGGCAGAGCATCTGGTGGATTTGAACCGTGCACCTCTGGAATTGTAGTGTTTTTCGGTAAACTTTAGCAGACTTCTCTCAAAACGACAGTGTATTAGGACAGAGAGCTCCAGTCAGCCGTTAAACACACTCATCCCCTCCTGATCCCCGATTCTTAGGTAATAGTTTGCTCTTTTGGAAGTGTCTGGATCATAACAAAGAGTTACGTAATTTTAAACAGTGTGTTGATGAATGGCTTTACAAACCAAGTTTCCCTTACTAGTTTTGCATTTTTTTTTTCACTGTACCCCTTAAAACAGGAGAGAATTAAAATGCAAGCATCTTAAATCATGCAGTAGTTCAATGATATAAAAAAGTTTTTATACTTTGGAGCTGCTTCCCTGTGTGTATTTGCTGCATGACGCCTGTGTTCTCCCGATCTCTAGTGGTCGCCACATGGCTGTCTTTTCTGGAAGCGTGTGGCAGTTCTCCGTGATTGATTCAACCGTAGAGGGAGGGAGGGGTGGACATTTTTTATATCCCCACTCCTGGTGGTGGTATTTGTAGTTGTCATAAATCAAGGGAATTAAATTGCAGTGTTGGTTGGCTGCAGTGTTTTATTTTCTTTCTTTCTTCTCCCCTGTCCATTTGTTTGCTTTAGGTCCTTTGTTTGAAGACAGTCCTCCCTGCTGCCCACGGTTTCATTTTATGCCACGTTTCGTAAGGTTCCTTCCAGGTAAATCTTTAGGGGTTGTCAGTAACCTGGTGCAATAGTGTATTTGAAAATCAGCCTGCCACTCTCTTTACCATCTTTAGAGTCAGTGCTTCCTCTTCAGACCCTTCTTCAACTTTTGTTGTTGTTATGTGCCATCGAGTAGCCTGCGACTCACAGCGACCCTATGTACAGCAGTTCTGAAGCCTGCCATGTCCTGAGCTAGTCTCACTAATGCTGACACACCAACCTCTATCGTCCCAGTTACAGTGTCCAGCTATCTCATCCGGAGTCTTCCTTTCCTGGGCTGTCCCTCCATCCTTCTGAGCATGATGTCCTTCTCCAAGGACCGGTCCCTTCTGGCCACACACCCAAAGTATGAGCTGGAACTTCAGAATCCTAGCCTCCAGGGAGAAACTTGGTTTCACCCTCTGCATGACAGACTTACTTGTTTGTGGTTAGGTAAAATTTTTACATATGGATCTTCCCCTTGTATTCTTTATGGTATTCTCAAAACATGAGCACTGGGAGAATTGACTTTTAAATATTGAAAATCTGCTTTATCATAGAAATATTTACATCAACAAGGAAAGTGCTTGTGATGTAAAAAATTAGTATTGTGGCAAGTCAGAAAACTCTTACACATTTAATATGGTTGTAATGGTGCTTAAAAGTAATATAGTAATGGTTGTATTAGGGTGGAAGAATTGTAGGTCATTTTTCCCTATTTGTTGACACATGCACTTTTATTTATTTTATAGCAGAAAAAAAGATGTGTGGTAATTTATTTTCCCACTAATTGAAATTGCCTTGTAAGAGTTTAACTGTGAGATGTGTCACAATATTTAGTGCTTTAAAAAGTGGTTAGGTTTTTAATGAAATCCCTTAGATGCATGCCCTTTTTTATGTATAAAATTTTATTCTCTGATATTTCTCCTGTTCTCTGTCTTAGTTTTCTAGGCTTGCCATAACTAAATACTTGTAGAGTGGGTGGCTTTAAAAAACATAAATGACTTACACTTTCGTAGGCGAGGAGTCTGAATTCAGGGTGTGAGCTGGGCCAACCCTCTTCCTTACCTCCTCAGCTCCTGGAGCACCAACAGTCTCTTGGTGTCCTTGGATTGCAGCTTTTTCTGGTCTGTCACGTGGTGATTCTTTCCCTGTGTGTGACTTACCATGCCTGTTCTCTCCCTTTATAAAATGTCTTCTACTCAAGAATGAAATCCTTAGCAGATGATTTCTGCAAAGGAAAACCCTGCTTCAAACAAATTCTGTTTCACAGGCCCCGGGGTTAGTACTTCTTAGGGGCACGGTTCAATCTGTAGCATAGTTTACACTCTTTGTTGCTCTAAGACTTCCTGGGTGGTTACTATGTTAGCATATTCTGTCAAGTTTCTCAGTAAAGTTCAGTTACCAACCTATTGTTAGGTGCCATTGAATACCTACTCGGAATGACCCTATGTGCAATAGACCTGAACCCTGTTCATATCCTGTGCAATCCTCGTTATCTCTGACACAGTTGAGTCCATTTCTGCAGTCACTGTGTCAGTCTACCACACTGAAGATCTTTCTTTCACCGACCTCTACTTTTTTAAGAAACAGCTTCTTCATGAGAGCTACAACTTCACCGTCTTTGCCTCTAAGGAGAGCGCTGGCTGCACTTTTTCCAAAGGAATTTCCCTTTGTTATTTTGGCAGCCTGTGGGATATTCAGTGCTCTTCTCCAACATTACAACTCAAAGACAGGAATAATTCTTTTACCGTCATCCTTATTCATTGTCCACCTCTCACACTGTAGCAAGTGATTGAAAAGACCTTGGTTTAAGTCAGGTGCACCTTAGTCTTCAAACCGATATCGTTGCCGTGACTCTCATTCACCATTCTGCCCAAAACTTTACAGTTCCTTGACTTTTCCTGTTGTATTGATTATTATATCTTGGGTACCTACTTCTCCCAGGATAAAACTTTTGGACCATGACATCACCCTGGATGAACTGATCTCTGGAATCTAGTTCTAGTATCAGACTTTTTGATAAATTTTCTCAACTCTAGCCTTCTTATGTCCTAATTCTCTGGTTCTACTGGAATCTTCCCTTTTCTCTATGTGGGAAGTCCTTGATTTTAAGTCCTATATTGTGACACTTGGGTTTCTACACCTTCCCTGTGTATGTCATCAGTTCAGCCATATGGGTGTTCTTTTCTATGTGGGCTGCTCAGTGATACTGAAGAAAAGACGGTGCTCTGAGTAGTTATTCTGTGTGTCAGTTAACATCCTATCCAGTTCCATAGAGCAGCAGTTTAAAAACTCCAGCCATATGTTCATATTCTCAGCAAGCCCCTTGTGTCTGGGGACCCTCCTTTGAGTCATTGTCAACCTCTGGCTTCCCCAGGTGTGCTGGTTTATTCCCAGTCATACTTTGCTTCAGTGCCTGGTGTTCCCTCCACCCTCTCCTCACCCACTGCCTCAGTGAAGCCAAGGTCAGCCTTTGGAGACCAGACCTGGTGGACTTGCTTCATTTCTTCTCAGGTGGTGTCTGGACTACTGACCTTGTCTGTCTTCTGGACTCTCCGTACTTCCCTCCTGGTGGTGTGATCTGTCCTTTGTGGTTTTTGTGTCTTATCTACTCAGTCTAGGGTAGATTATCCTTAAGATTTTGTTCTTTATCTTTTTTTTTTTTCCTTCACTTCACTCAGAGTGAATTTTCTTTATTTCAAAGTAGTATTACTAAATTTTTAGGATGACTCTTAGTGCTTATTCTGTTTGGAAAATTACTTCAAAAGCTATTTTCTTCTTTACTTTTAGTTGTATTTGATTGAGAATTCCCTCCCCCCTTTTATTTTCTGTTCAGTTGAAGGCATCTTTGCTCTTATAGTGGAACTGTAGCATTAAACATTTTGGAAGGTAGAGTAAACTGTGTGTGTTGATTACCATGATTACTCTTTACTTTCTGTTTGTATCTGCCTCTGGGCATTTTATGACCAAACAGATTTTTGAGAGAAAGTGGATGGTTTAAAAAAACTCAAGGAAAAAAAATAAGTCTTGTGGTGAGTCTTAACTCTGTGATATTTCAATTCTCATGAAAATAGGTTCCATAAGTGTGTGATGAGAACATTTAAATGATATTGTAGCCTGGATTCTCTGGAGAAGAAAGAGAGGTGTGAGTATATAATATATACAAATATATATGCAGAGAGATTTATTGCAAGACAATAGCTCACACAGTCATGAAAGCTGGCATACCTCAGATCCATGAGTTGGGGGTCAGGGTGGAGGCCTCTCCTTACTTTCCTGGTTGCAGGGCCGAGGGCTGACCGCTCACAGAGCTGCTACCTCATGTCCCAAGAACCGAGATTTGATGAGTTCTTTGCAGGATTGACAGAGACACACACACAGTGAAAAAGAAGCCTTTTCCAGAACATTCTTTGTGGAGGTAGTTCAAATCCCCTGAGGGAACCTCCAGCAGCATCTGCCAGATTGAAGGATGTTATGTCATACCGTGAAGCCTGACCTAGCCAAGCTGATACATAACAATAGCCATCACAAGTGGTTATTTTTGTTTTTAAGAAAAAGGTCTGTTGAACAGAATTTAGGTTTCCATTAGATTTCTTTGTGAATATATACATACTAAAAAGTCTGGAAGGATACAGAAAAATATCTAATGCAAAGAGGGTACTGGGTGGCACATTATGATTTAGATGTTCTTTGGCATCTGACTTCATTAATGACCATTTACAAAATGCAGAATTAGAAATATGTATTTTTATATCATGGTAACTATAGTTTGCATCTTATTTTGTTAATAATTCATCGAGTGAATGAATGTCTTATAAGATCATGTTGTGTCTTTAAAGATGTAGTATGCCAGGTTTGTTGTCAGAAGAGCTGTATTGGTTTATGCTGCAGTGAGAAATTCTTGCTTTTCTTTCCATTTTTGGGTCTTCCCTTCATCCTTCCTTCCTTCATTCATTTTTTTTTTCTTTCTAATTTTCACTGAGCTCCCCGAGACTGAAGAGTAAACAGTATCTGTCTTGTATCATTTGTGCTGACATACTACTTGGCTCATAGCAGGAACCTAATAAATACTTGTCTGCTAGCTTTAATTAATTGGTCAAAGTAGGGCCTCTTTTAAATATTCATGTATTCGGTTACTTACGAGATTGAATGTGTTTTTCAAATGTTCTTTAAATAAAATCTAAAATATAGCTTAAGTGCTATAAAGTGGGCAGACAATAAATATAGAACCCAGTGCATTTTTTTTTAAACTTTGTATTGTAATTTGAGTGACAGTTTACAGAGCACACTTGGCCCATTCAACAGTTCCTAAGCGTTTGTTTTGTGGCTTTGATTCCAGTCTGCACACTGTAGCAGCCCCCTTCCCTCACTCTGCCTTTTGTTCCGTTCATCCTTTTTTCCTCTCCTTGCCTGCCGTCTGAGCTGTAATCATGGGCACATGCTGCCCTTCTGATCTTGTGTGACTGGTGGCTCTAAGGAGTGCCTGCTTCACTGTTGTGTTTATTTACCTTATACACCTGTCGTTTGTTTGGATCAAAGTTGAGCTGTGGAGGTGCATTCACTTCCAGACTGGTGGGGAGACTAAGAACTCTATTCCCAGGGGTTCCGCCCCTCTCTCTCTGACCAGAAAGTCTGGTATTTTTAATGAGCATGAATTTTGGTCCCCAGTCCATCCAAGACCTTCTAATGTGATCCCTTTCAGAGTAATTAGCAGTGATAGCAGGGCACCATCTAGTGCTTCTGACCTCAGGGATGTGGAGATTGAAGTTCAGGTGGTCCCTTAGTCCTTTGTAATTGTTGTTTCCATCCATCTTGATTTTCTTTACTCCTCTTTACTTTGCATCAGGAAAAAAAAACAAAACGAAACCCTCAGTGAATTT
Source organism: Elephantulus edwardii (assembly GCF_000299155.1). NCBI lineage: Eukaryota > Metazoa > Chordata > Mammalia > Macroscelidea > Macroscelididae > Elephantulus > Elephantulus edwardii. The sequence continues at coordinate 1,564,942 of NW_006399941.1, read as the reverse complement.
TGACAATGTAAATGTGACCTTTTTCTTAGCATCCAGATTGTTAGGTGCTGTTGAGTTGTGTGTAGCGACCCTATAAAAAACTGATCTGAACCCTGTCCTATCCTGTGCTGTCCTCACACTTCCTGACAGACTAGAGCCCGCTGTGACAGTCACTGTATCAGTTCACCTGATTGAAAGTCGTCTTCTCCTTTGATTACTGTCTGCTTTCCCAAACATCATGTCCCTGTCCAAGGACTAGCCCTTTCTCGAAACTTGCCTGAAATATGTGAGGCGATGCTTTGTCATCTTTGCCTCCAAGAGGCACTCTGGTTGCATTTTCCCTGAGACATATCTGGTTGTTTGTTTGTTTGTTTCAATCCAGCTTCCTACTCTGTCTTAATCTGGAAGCTCTGCTAAACTTGTGGGTAACCCTGGTGACATTTGATACACCTGTGGCAGAACTTTCAGTATCACAGCAACCTACAGGTTACCTTAGGACAGCTAACTGACAGACAGGTGCTTTTTCGAAGCACAAGTTTGAAGCAGGATCCAGATTAGAATTGTTTGTTGTTGTTGTTAAGTGCCATTGAAGGTGACTCATAGCGACCCTGTGAAGGAGAGTCCTTGACGCTTGGGTGCCTTTCATCCTCTCTCCAGGTTCATAGGGTTTCCGGAGGCAAGCTATTATGGAAGTGGATGCCACTCCTCCTTCCAACCAGATTAGAATTACAAAAGTTAAATCCACTGATATAGAGTCATTTCTAACTCATTGTGACACTGTGGAACAGATCTGTCAGACTCTATAGGGTTTCTAAGACTTTCAGTTTTTACAGAGGCAGACTGTTAAGTCTTGTTCTTGTTTTTGAAAACACAAAATTTGATCATTCTAATTGAAGCCTTATTTCTGTCAGAGCCCCCACCACTATTTCCAGCTTCACCACTATTTTTCAACTATAGGTTATGAAAACTTAGACCGGGAAGCTATTGTGTAAACAGAGCAAGGGAACATTATGTTGTTTAAAATTAAGAAGGGGCTGTGTCAGGTTTGTATTCTCTCTCCATACCTATTCAGTTTGTATGCCGAGCAAAAATACTTTGAGAAGTTGGACTCTATGAAGAGCAATGTGATATCAGGATGGGAGGGAGACTCATCAATAATTGCGTTATGAAGATGACACAACCTAGCTTGCTGAAAATAAGGAGAAATTGAAACATTTGTGGCGGAAGATCAAAGAAGCCAGCCTTCGATAAGGATTATATCTCAGTGTCAAAAAAACAGATTCTTAACCATTCAGCCGATAGGCAACATTGTGATAGATGGAGAAAAAACTGACATTGTCAACACCTTCATCTTACTTGGATCCACTATTAACACCTTTGGTACCAGCAATCAGGAAATCAGGAGACGTATTGCACTGGGAAAGTCTGAAGTTAGGAACCTCTCCACATTGCTGTGGAGTCTTGATGTCAGTTTAAGGACTAAGGTGCATCAGATTCAGGCCATGGTCTTTCAGTCACTTGCTATGGATCTGAGAGCTGGACAGTGAATAAGGATGAAAGAAAAAGAATTGGTGCCTTTTAGCTGTAGTGTTGGAGATGAGTGTTGAACATCCCATGGATGGCCAAAAGAACAAAAATATATCTTGGAGAGGGTGTAACTGTAGTGCTCTTTGGAGGTATAGATGTTGAGGCTACACCGCACATACTTCAAGGCATGTTTCTAGGAGGGGCTGTTCCTTGGAGAGAGACATAATGCTCAGAAAGGTAGAGGGTCAAAGGAGGAGAGGAAGACCCTTGAGTAGGTGGATTGCCACAGTGATTGCCACAATGGGCTTTCGGGTGTCAGGAAGTGTGAAAATGACACAGGATAGGACAGGGTTCAAATATGTTGTTCACAGGGTCTCTCTGGGTCATACTCAACTCGATAGCATCTATCAACGACAGCCCATGACTATGCAGTATCTTACTGTTTCTTTAGATCTACTTTAATGTACCTCAGTATACTTTGTTAGAGATCTTGTACATCTCTAGTTACATATGTTTCTAGACTTAAAATGCTATTAAGTGGCATTGGTTTTTCAGTTTTATTCTCTATTTGTTTCATGGTAGAATTGAAACATATTCTCAAATGGGAGGATATGGAATGTGAGGCTGCTTGTCTGTATGGATAATTGCTCCCTTTGCCATGAGACCAGAAATCTGATAATGCTGTCTGTCATTATGGAATAGTTTGCGCAAAGATTCTATAGAAGAATCCTGATCAAAAGAGAGAAAGTACAGAATAGAAGGTCACATTTACTGGGTTTCTGTGTTCCTGGAGGCACGAAGGTTGTTTAAACCTCTGAAATTGTTGCCTTGAAATAATCTTTAACTGTTAAACCAAAATTAACCCCTAAAGTCCTTTTAAATATAAACAGTGATTTAGCTTAAATAGTAAAAAAATGACACCAAGAAGCCAAAGCAAAGGGAAGAAATTAAGATGTAAAGGAGTTGAACAGAAGATTCCAAAGGGCATTGTGGGAAGACAAAGTATTATGATGAAATGTGCAAGGAACTGGAGTCAGAAAATGAAAGGGCTGAACTTGTTCAACATTTCTTAAGCTGAAGGAAGTGAAGAACAAATTCAAGCTTCGAGTTGCAATACTTAAGGATGCTCTGGGCAGAGTATTAAATGATCCTGGAAGCATTAAAAGAAGATGGAAAGAGTATAGATATACAGAGTCATTTACCTAAAGGAATTGGTGGACACAGAAGAATTTCATGAAACAATGTATGAGCAAGAGCCTGTGGTGATGAAGGAAGAAGTTCAAGCTGCTCTGAAAGAATTGGCAAAAAACAAATCTCTAGGAATTGATGGCATACCGACTGACATATTTCATCAAACAGACTCTGCCCTGAATGTGCTCACCAAGTTGAGCCAAGAACTCTGGAGGACAACCAGCTGGCCAACTGACTGGAAAAGATCTATATTTGGTCCATTCCAAAGAAAGATGATCCCACAGAGTGTGGAAATTATCAAATAATATCATTGATATCACTTGCAGGTAAGATTCTTCTAAAGATTATCCAAAAACGACTGGAACAGCACATCAGCAGAAACTGCCTAAAGTACAAGCTGGGTTTAGAAGAGGCTGTGGCACTAGGGATATTATAACTAATGTCAGATGGACTTTGGCTCAAAGCAGAGGGTACCAGAGGAATGTCTGTGCTTCATTGACCATGTAAAGGCATTTGGCTGTGTAGATCACAATAAATTGAGAAGAATGGGAATCCCAGAACACTTGATCATGCTTATGTGAAACCTATACTTGGACCAGGAGGCAGTCGTCAGAATAGAGCAAGGAAACACTGCATGGTTCAAAGTTGGGAATGGTGTGTGTCAAGGATGTGTCCTTTCTCCATATCTTTTCAATCTGTGTGTATGCAGAACAGATTTTCCGGGAAGCTGAGCTCGATGAGGAGAAGTGTGGCATCAGGATTGGAAGTAGACTCATAAACAGTCTGCATTATGCAGATGACACAACCCTGCTTGCTGAAACTGAGAAGGACATGAAGTGCTTGCTGCAGAAGGTCAAGGACTGCAGCCTTCAATATGGATTGAAGCTCAACATCAAGAAAACAAAGATTCTCACCACTGGGCCAATTGGGCATCATGATGGATGGTGAAGAGATTGATGTTGTCAGCAGCTTCAATTTGCTTAGCTCTACAATCAAAACTCTTGGTACCAGCAGCCAGGAAATGAAAAGACGAATTGCATTGGGGAAGTCAGCTATCAGAGACCTCTCTCCAAAGTACTGAGGAGCAATGATGTCAGCCTTGAGACTCTAAACTGTTGGTACAGGCCATGGTCTTTGCAATTACTTGCTATACATCAGAGTGCTGAACAGTAACTAGGGATGATAGAGAATTGATACCTTTGAGCTGTGGTGCTAGAGAAGAGTATTGAATATACCATGGACTGCTAGGAAAACAAACAAGTTTGTTTGTCCTGGGGAGGGTGAAGCCAGGCTGTTCCTTGGAGGCAAGGATTCTGAAGCTATGTTTGACATACTTTGGACATGTTGCAAGGCGGGATCAGTCTTTGGAGAGGGATGTCATTTTTAGGAGGGTGGAGGGACAGCATAGGAGAGGAAGACCTTTGATGAAATGGACTGATTCAGTGAGTAGGGTATTGGGGGGAGGTATATAAGAAACAATAGGATGGGCAAGGTTTAGGGTTGTTGTTCATAAGGTCGCTGTAATTTGCAGGTGACTCGACATCACTAACAACAACAACAACAGTAAAAAATAGGTGCCTTCAGCATTATACTCTTTTCTAAACTATTTCTAAAGCATGAATTAATAACAGCAACAGAGAAGATCCTTGGGTGTCAGTGGATTTTTCTTAATACAGGCAGAGCAGTCCAGTAAAGGAAGCTGAGAATGGTCATACAACTTGAACATTATGATCCCTGTTCCTAAATTGTACATACAGAAACTGCTGAATTGATGTGCATTTGGTTGTATAGGTTCTCAACAAAATAAAATTTAAAAGATATATATTCTCTTTTATATCTTAATTTTACTAGGTTATAGGTCCTTTGAGTTTCTGTTTTGTCTTTTTTTTAAATTTGTACAATCTTGTTTTTATAGTGACAGGTTTATTTTTCCTTGCAAATACTTAAACTTTTTGTTTTATTTGGTTTTTTTATACAGACTGGGAAGTTCAGCATAGTGTTGAATTTTAAAAAAACCCCACAATTATGCTATCTCTTATTCTTTATTCATTTGATCATGTTCATTGCCCTTCTGATAAATATTTTTCTCCCCTTTAAATTATGTTAACTTTTCTTTGAACAGAAATTTTAACTTATGATGTAAGCAAGTCTCTTATTTTATTTGGATTTATTTTAAAGATAAGTACAAAGCCTTTTTATTAAATTCTATTTTCTTACAGTTTTTATATTGTACCCTTTTACATACTCCTTTAGTCCTCCCAATTTTATTTTTTTGAGATGAAGACCTAAGCTCTTTTGCTTTTCTTGAGGAACACTCAAATATAAGAATTTTTCTTTTGATTGAACTTTCTTCCCTTTGATCTGTCCTATTTCTTCGATCTTTTTGAAATCTTAAATGTCATAAAATAATTTTTGGGAACTACCAATATCTATCTTGAGAGTAAGAATTATCTCAACAGCATTAAGTTTAATTTCTTTGCCTCTTTTTTGGTTCCTCACACTCTGTTATGCTTAGGATCAAAGAAGAATTGATGACTTGTATTGATGATGATGCATTTTGAATAGATCATGGATTATCAAATAAACAAAAATGTCTTAGAGGTGAGGCCCCAGTGTTTCTTTGAAACAGGGGGGTGCTGTCAGGAAGGGCTATAGTCCTTAGAAAAGGATATTTTGCTCGGAAAAATAATAGACCATTAACAGGGAAGAAGACCTTTGATGAAATGGATTGACATGGTTGGTGACTGCAACAAAAACATTTAAGTAGAGCAGAGATTGTCTGGATGGCTCAGGAGTGGGTAGAATTTCCTTCTTTTGTATGGAGGAGTTGCTGTGAGGAAGAGCCAACTTGATGACACCTGAGAACTACTACAATTGATCAATATTTTGGCAGTCTTTATTTCCCCCTAGGAATGGCAAAGGACACACCGACAAAGGAAATTAATCAGAACTGACTTTGACAAGCACTGTGGCAATTGGACAATTAAAACAGACATTCGGATGGTGGGGAAGAAGAACAAACTGGGGAGGAGGGTAGAGAGAATGGTGCAGCAATGAAGGAATGAAAACCCAAAATCCCTGTAAATGTTCATTAAAACTAATAAAATTTAAAAAAAAACGGGGAAAAAAAACACTTCAGGAATTGCCTTGTGCGTCAATAATTTTGCATTATTATGAATGCTTTTGGAAGGCAAGAGTCCCAGAAATGAAATATTTAAGACATTGTGAACATTTTAAATTTGAACCGTTGTTGAAGTTCCCTGTAGAAACAAAATAACCAATTTCTGTTTGTGTCCAACAGTTATTGAAACTTGTTACCACTGAATATTACTAGTCTTCTTTTATCTTTTTGTTCACCTGACAGACACACACACAGAGTCATAATCTCAGTGGGTTAGGATTAGTGTGCTTATTGGTGAACTCTTGTGATAATAAGCAGCTCTTCACGTATTTCAAGTGTTTTGTCTTCCCATTCTCATTTGCTTTTTATTTATATCAAATCTTTATAAGTTAGATGCCTTGATGGTACATTCCATACTCTTCCCCAGCACCACAGCTCAAAAGAATCAATTCTCCTAGATAATTTATTTTCTCAGTCATAGTCTTTATCCATTTTCTCTCTAGTCATTTTGAAGGTAATTGTTTAAGTTGCTTTAGATAAATTTACCTAAAATAAAACATTATAGTCAAAATCAAAGATAATTCCATTCAATGCAGGCAACTTTAATTGAGATAAAAACATAGAAAAATCAGTTTCTTGAGATTTGGAGAGTTTTTCTCATTTGCTTCCTCTCTCTGCCTTCGCCCTTGCTAGGAAAGCAGTTGATGTGAGTTCTTTGAGCGTGGTTCTGAACTTAGCCTTGAGCTGGGGCGCTGGCTCAGTATAATTGTAAAGATAATAAGGATATGTCTAAGGAAAGGCTAGTCAATTCTTACACAATTGCTGTAGTGAATGAAGGTTAGCCTTCAGAAAATCCTGAATCAGTTTTGTAAATTAACTTTTCAGCAAATTGAGTTTTGAAAATTGTCCCGTTTGAGAGTGATATTTCTCAGACATGCAGCTTACAAAGAGGGATATACACGGCAAAGTCTCTTAAAATTCTCAGGGTAGCAAGTGTTGTTGGAGGAAGCATTAATATTTTCTAATGCATCCTTGAGAAGAATGGGAATCCCAGAACACTTAATTGTGCACATGCAAAACCAATACTTGGACCAGAAAGCAGTAGTCAGAACAGAGCAGGGAAATACTGCTTGGTTCAGGATCAGGAAAAGTGTGCATCAGAAATGTACCCTTTCTCCATGCCTTTTAAATCTTTATGCAGAACTTATAATTTGGGAGCCTGGATTTTACAAGAAGGAATGTGGCATTAGGATTGGAGGAAGATTCATCAGCAATCTGCTTTTTGCAGATCGCACAACTTTGTTTGCTGAAACTGAGAAGGACATGAGATGTATGCTGCAGAAGGTCAAGGACGGTAGTCCTCAGTATGCATTGAAGCTCAATATCAAGAAAACAATGATTCTCACCACTGGGCCAATTGGCAGTTTCATGGTAGATGGAGAAGAGAGTGAGATTGTTAATAACTTCAGCTTGGCTCTGTTCCACAATCAACATTCTTGGCACCAGCAGTCAGGAAATCAAAAAGCGTATCGCGATGGGAAAGTCTGCTGTTAGGGTCCTCTCTAGAGTATTGAAGAGCAATGATATCAGTGTAGAGACTAAGGTGTACCTGATCCAGGCCATGGTCTTCACAATTACTTGCTGTATGTCAGTGAGCTGGACAGTGACTAAGGATGAAAGAAGAAGAATCGGTGCCTTTGAGTTGTGGCGCTGAAGAGTCTTGCACCCTGGACTGTCAAGAAAACAAGTCTTGACTTGTTTCAAGCTTGGTCCTCAGGCATGGTTCAGTCAGAATGTTGATTCTGAAATGGCTTGGTTAAACTGTCTTGGAGAGGTGAAACCCAAGTTTTTGTTGGAGACTAAGAGTTTGAAGCTCTTTCTCATATACTTTGGGCAAGTGGCCAGGAGGGACCTGTCCTTAGAGAAGAACATGCTTAGAAGGGTGCAGAACAGTGCAGGAGAGGAAGATCCCTGATGAGATGGATTGACTCTGTGAATGACTGGAGCAACGGAATTAGGTGTGTTGGAGATGATGAGATTGGCTCAGCAGAGGGCAGAGTTCAGAACTGCCCTACATTGGGTCGCTATGTGTCACAGGAGAGTTGATGACATGTAATAACAGCAACAACAGTGCAACTTTAGAGAGCTCTGGTAGCCTCGTGGTTGAAAGGTGTCCTTCGAAGCAGGAGTGGCATCCACTTCTGAAATGGCTTGCCTCCAGAAACTCTATAAAGAGTGCTCAGGCATTTGATTCATAGGGTTGCTATGAGTCGTCTGTGACTCGATGGCACCTAACAACAACAACAACGACAGCATAGAGAGAGCTATGTTGGCCTAGTGGATAGAAAGTTATGGTACCAAGCCCAAGGTGGGTGATTTTAATCTGCAGCCCTCAGGCATGGTTCAATTTTTTTTTTTTTGGTCAAACATTCTTCTAGGTGGTATAGCACTGGTCTGTGTGTTGCTGTGCAGAGGTAACTCGTGGTTGCTGTGATGCTGAACACTGTGACACTGATGTGTCAAATGTAATAATGGTTACCCATGGTGGACAGTGTTTGGTGGAGCTTCCCGATTAAAACAAGCCTGGAAGCAGGAGTGGCATCCACTTCTGAAGTAGCTTGCCTCTGGAAACTCTAGGGACAGGGCTCAGGCCTTTCGTTCATAGGGTCGCTATGAGCGTCTACGACTCGACACCTCACCACCACCACATTCCCAAAGACACATGGCTCAGATCCACCAGCTGCTCCATAGGAGGAAGATGGGTCGTCTCCTTCCATGTGTTTTACAGCCTCTGAAAGTGACCAGTGGAGGGTCACTTATGAGTTTGCTCCAACTTGACACACACCACCACCAATAATGGAGCAGTACAGGATTAAATCACTGCTATTGAGTCTAATTCCCCTCGTGGAGACCTTCCTTATAGTTTCCAAGGCCCCAAATCCCCAAATTTCTGTGGCCAGGGACTGTTCATTCTCCCACGGAGCAGCTGGTGATTTCAAACTGCTAACCCCTATGAACGATAATTCTCTTCTTTTTAAAATTATATTTGGAAATTTATTAGTGTATACTTGGTAACTGGCCAGTTGCCTAATTGGTTTCACTCCTTTCCCTCTGTTCCCCAACCACTGACCTTTTGATTAACACCACAATGTGTCGTCCCTTAATGGAACTTTAAGTTTGGAAAATTAGAGAGATGCAGCCTTGGAATACACGTCAAAGGAAATGAAACGAAGCTGGGTTATATCCCAGTGGGAATATACAGAAAAGACACTGCTGCCAGTTCTGTGTAGGGGAGAGCAAGGTGTTTTTCTGTTTCTTGAAATTCTGAGTTCCACAGTTGAGAAATACTCCTTTAACAAGCTATATCTTTAACACAAATTTCCCAGCTACGCACACGCTGGCCCGCCAAGTTCCTCTAGAAATAATCAAACCACATCCACTGAAGAGAATTGGGTCTCTGAGATACAGTTTATAAAGTCTGTCAGTTCATTAGTGACTGTCCAGATTCATTTCTTGGAACACAAACTCCAGTTCTTCCCGAATAATGACCCGTTGTCGAGGCTCTGGCCCAGCGTTGGCAGTGTTCCTGCTAACCTTAGCTTACCCGCTCTGATTTCTCCTTTATATCACGTCCTCTGCCGAAGCCAGTGAGATAAGATTAGCCCTTAGTGACATCGTTACTTATGTCTTCAACTTAGCAACACGAAGCAAAAACAGACAAACTAAGAGAGGCAGTTCATTAGAATGGGTGAATTCATGGGCGTCGGCAAGCAAGTGGCTGAGTTACTTGTGCGTGTCTCAGAGTCGCTGCACAGATATTTATGGGGTGTATTTTCACAGCCTCTCTTCTCATCGACTGAAGTAGGACTTTCTAGTCGTCCTCTCTTTCCATAGTGATTGTTACCCTGTACCGCAGGGAAGCACAGGCGTCACCCCCTGTCCCTCCACTTAGATGATGTGTCCTGAGATTCTGAGTTTTTCCCCACAGTAGTCAATAACCTGCAAGGTTGTAATTGCTGTTTAACATATTTAGCGGATTTGAATCTGAATCTATAGCTTCTCTTTAACATTAACTACTTTACACTTGATGTTTGGACATAAATGTTATTATTCCAGTTTCTGTGGTGCTGGAGAACTCTTACCACTTTCATCATCAAGCTAGGAAGATGCTTTTCTTTAGCTTGTAGTGGCCTCCGTTCTTTACCTGAAGAGCTCTGCTGACGTTGTATGTTAAGTGTTGCAGAGCTAACAGAAAGGTTGGTGGTTTGAATCCACCAGCTACACTTAGGGAGAAAGATGAGAAGTCTCCTCTCTTAAAGGCTTACAGCCTCAGAAACCCGATGAAGAGTTGTCATGACTCAGAAGTGACCCACGACAGAGATGTTTTGTTTTGAATTCACTCCTGTTTTTATTTTGGGGTAATTTTGTTTTGTTTATTGGGCCTGTGATCTTACATCATTCATTACCACAGATTTGGAGCCTTTAAGAAACCCTTAGCTTAGAGACTTAAATGTCTCCCTCTTCCAGTTGTGCCTTTGGTCTTTGCACTTTAAATTCAGTTCCCCTAGTTATTTCCCTTTTATCCAAAGCTCCCAGTAGTCGGCCAGCACTGACTGCTGGGAAGATTCTGGTGCTATTTTGTGCGCCTGAATTCTTGCTGTTTGCATAATCCTCAGAGCAAAACAGGAGAGCCTTGGTAGCCCAGTGGTTGAGTCCTCATATGTTAACCCAAAGGATGGATTCAATTTACTAACCTACTCAGTGGGAGAAAAATATGGCAATCTTCTGTAAAGATTAGCCACTGCTGTGGAGTCACACTCCAACTCATAGCAACTTTCCGTGGGGCTCCTGAGGCTCTCAGGTCTTTATGAGAGGAGCCTGCCTGACTTTCTCCAGCAGAGCAGCTCATAGACTTGAACAACTGACCTTTTGATTGGCACCATGGCACATAACAACACCACATGATAAGGGCTTCAGTCTCAGAAACCATGTGGGAAAGATATCTCCCCCCCCTCTCTCGTTGCTATGAGTCAGCACTGTCTCAGTGGCATTCAGTAACAGCGTGATAGAACAGCCCTATGGTATTTAGAGCTCATTTAGTTGTTAGATGCCCCTGAGTCAATTAGGATGTATTAGTGACCCTGTGGACAATAGATGGAAACCTGGCCTGGTCCTCATTCTGGTCACAGTATGCCATGCTCAAGCACATTGTGGGCAGTCACTGCGTCCACCCATCTTCTGAAAGGTCTTCCTCTCTTGTGCAGGTCATCTGTCGGTCTGTCCTAGCGTAGTGTCTTTTTCTGAGGACTGGCCCCTCCAGACAGTATACTCTCAGTACGTGAAATGAAGCTTCACCGACCTTGCCTCTGAGGAGGACATGCTTGCACATCCTTCAAGACATGGCTTGTCTGTTCTTTTGGCAGCCGCTGGGGTAGTCAAGACCCTTCCCAAGCCACAATTCAAAGGCATCCATTCCTCTGTGGTCTTCATTTGAACGCCTAGTGTAGCTTCTAGGGATCCTCCTCTACCACAGAAGGGACGTTCTCATTTGTGCCATCCCATTCCCACCACTTTGTACTCTTGGTTACTTGTGTCTCTAATGTTTCTATCATAACTTATGACCCTTGTTGTTCTTTACTGGCAAGTTGGAACCAACCCATAGCTGACCCTCCAGTGGGTTTTCAGAGACAGTTAATCACGTGTGAAGAGATTCTACATCCTTCTCCCATGGAGCAGCTGGTGACCTCAAACTGCATCCCTTCGGGATTGTGAGGGTATTGTCTTCCAAACATTTGGGGCTCTTGTCCTTTCTTTGTGTAGTCACAGAGTGGTCACAAATTTTATTCAGGAAGGTAAGTCCAAAAAGGAGACAGAAGCAAATGAACCCCTCACTAATGGTCACATTACACGAATGACTATTTCATCAAATATGAGATGGGTAGAGGTTTTCCAAGGCAATTTGCTGTTTTTATCCCCTGTCCTATGTCGTGATTGCTGGTCCTAGGTTCTGAATGCTTGGTCTGTTTGCCCTGTGTTGCATTCGGTAATGATTGTGCATGATAATAGTACAAATTCTTCAGTGCTATTTACCATAGCAGGTGCAGCACATTAGCACCCAACATTAGACCATAATGCAACAATGGCTTGTTGGAAACAGCCATAAATATCTCATAAAAGCTTAGGATTTCTTCAGGACCAGTCCATCACTGCTCAAGAGCTCCCATCTGTCACCCTAAAAGGAATGATGCAGCATTTAAGGCATTGTCTTAATTCTGTGCGCTAGAAGGTGGTTTTAAATTTATTCTGATTGACACTTGAAGAAAAACATTCATACCGCACAAACTGAGCCTTTCATCATTTATAATGTTGTTGTTGTCATTTTAGTAATTGAGGTGGTTTATGAACACTGTTTATCAATGATACAAATGGCTTTCTTACTGAGAAGCACCTGGTTAAACTGTAAAATGAAAATTACCTGTTTATAAAGGCTTTTTAAATCTCTTCTTCCCCACTCCGCCTCATTGGTTTTCCTTATTCAGTGAGTGATTTGCTGTTATTTCAGTGGCCTTATTTTTTCCCCCCTCTGCTTCCTGTCCATTCACACCCAAGATGGAGGGAAGGAGGTGCTGTCCATGCACCAGATACTTCTCTACCTCCTGCGCTGCAGCAAAGCCCTGGTGCCCGAGGAGGAGATTGCCAACATGTTGCAGTGGGAAGAGCTGGAGTGGCAGAAGTACGCGGAGGAGTGTAAAGGCATGATTGTCACCAACCCGGGAACGGTATGTCCTCTTGTCGCCTCCGTTAGGAGCCGAGACACCTTCCTTCTCAGCTTTGGATGTTTCCCCCTAAACAGTGAGAGAATAGCTTAAAAGCATCTGTGTGTTCACCAGGTTTTGTCCTGTGAGACATTCTTCCTCTACCAGTTTATTAAGTAAGAAGCATTTATTTAGCAGTGGATAGGACAGGGTTGAGATCTGTTGTCCATAGGGTCGCCAGGGGTCGTACTTGACAGCACCTAACAACACTAACTGTTAGCAATACTAATGCAATAACTGGAGAATTTTGAAATTCAGAATTTGATATGTTTATATCTGATTTTAGACTGGTTTGAAGGCAATAGATCTTTAGTGTAGAAAATTAGGAAGATAGAAATAGGTACAAACGGCTAACGGAAAACAGAAAATTATCCATAATTTAATTCTCTACAGATTATTTGCTTTTCTACTCTTTGTAAAATAGAAAGGATTTATATTATTTTGAAACAAAATTAACATCCTGCTATTAAATATTAATATTCTGCATTTGCCGCTACCTTCTGCTCCTTCAACAACATTCACAGCAAAATTAGCATTTTTTCAAACTCGTCTTAAATTTCCTTAGGAGTGCAATTTACAAAAGGCATGTATGCTGATGAAATAATTCCGTCAGGATTGTTTCCAGACCTTTGCTGTAATTAGCACTGCTGTCAATGTATATGTGTGTGAATGTGCTGGTGAAAATATATATACACACTTATATTGTTGTTGTTGTTATGTGCTGTTGAGTCACCTACAACTCATAGTGACCCAAAGTACAAGAGTCCTAGAGCCTGCCCTGTCCTGAGCCGGTCTCACTGACTGTGACACATCAACCCCCATTGCCTCTGTAATACACCCATTAATATCTGTGCATCTTTGCCTGTATAACCATTTCATTTATTCGGAAGAAATTCTGTGTGTGACTTAGTAAATTGAAAGTAGGTACATTTTAAGAGACTTCTGACCTATATGGCACGTTGCTTTATAGAAAGCTATCAAATTTGTAGTCCAACTGGACAAAGTAGAATGGACCAGTTCCTTCATATTAGTTGTATTAGTTTAAAAAAGAAATTACCAATTTGATAGGCATAAAAGTGAGTTGACAAATTTTTATTTTTATTGGCCAGTAATATTTTCTTCTAATTACTTCCTGTTAATATCTTTCATTTTATTCCTTTTATTGTTCCTTATTTTTTCTTGATTCTTTGCCATAATTACTCTGCATATTGAATACTTGATACTACTATTTCTCATTTCTTCTTTTAGTTTCTTAAATTTTATTTTAAGAATTAGCTGCTTGTATTCAATTTTGAAGGTGAAATAAAAAACCGAAACCAAGGAATTGAATGGTAGCTCTCATTCATTGTCATCTAGCCAGGCCCAGTGTATAGTGGCCCAAGGTTTTTCTGAGACCGGTAATTGCATGAGAGGGGACCGCTTGTCTCTGTGTGCCAGAGGCCCGGGTGGGTGCGAGCAGTGCAGTTCCCTGCCAATTAGGTCACTGCAAGTCCTCGGAACCTAGTTTCTCGAAGGAAAAATGCTGTGTTTTTTTTTTATATCAGATAATGATATGTATCGTTTTCATCTAAAATGTTATTGCTCTGTAAATAAGTTCTTCATTGACCTCTTATGGTTGTAAAATTTTGCAGAAATGAAAGAGATAAAACTTCCATTTTAAAAATTTTGTGAAAACAGTTGTCTATTCAAACAAAGCTGCTACTTTTAAAAAGCTGCCAAATTGTTTAGTGGCCTTAATTCATAAAAACAAAAACTCTGGACCAGTTCTTTGTTGCATGACAGTAACATCTGTACAAACAAAATGTGGCTGTTTGCAAGCAATATAACGCAGCCAGAAAGTGCTTCATAAAAATATGTTTGAACATAAAACTTGAAAATAATAGAGCTTTAAAATGTTAAAGGACATAAATCACATGAATAATTTAGAAAGACTTTTTTAAATATGTAAGTTAAAGTATATGAGAATAAGACTGAATTATTTTTTTCTTTGAAGTAACAGATAATACCATTAATGTCACATGCAAGTAAAATTCTGAGAAAGATTATTAAAAAAACAGCTGGATGAGTACATTGACAACAAACTGCCAGAAATTCAGACTGCCTTCAGAAGAGGCCATGGTACAAGGAATTCAGTGCTTTTGTCAGATGGGTCTTGATTGAAAGCAGAGACTATCAGAAGGATGTTGATTTGTGCTTTCCTGACTATGCAAAGGCATCTGACTGTGTGGAGCATGACAAGTCATGGCTAACATTAAGAATGGACATCCCAGCACACTTGATTGTACTCATGCTAAACCTTTCCTTAGACTTAAGAAGCGGCTGTTTGAACAAAATCAGTGAACACCACATAGTTTAAAATCAGGTTTGCACCAGTTTTTTATCTTTCTTTATACCAATTCAATCTGAATGCTGGACAAATCAGTATAGATTGAAGAAGAATGTGGCATTAGAATTAGAGGAAGACTCATCAACTTGTAGAAAGTGAAGAGAACTTGGAGGCCTTACTGTTGAAATTCAAAGACTTCCACCTTCAGTATGGATTACTTCTCACCATCATGAAAACAATGCTCACTACTGGACCCATCAGTCTGTAGTATCATGCGGAATACTTGGAGAAAGGAGTAAAGTTGTCAGTTATTTCATTTTACTTGGTTTCACGATCAGCACCCATGGTAGCAGCAGTCAGATATTCAAAAGATGTGTTGCATTGAGGTAATCTGTTGTCAGGGACTATTTTAAAGGACTAAAGAGTAAAGATACCAGTTTAAAGACTAAGGTGCATCTGAGACAAGCCATGATATTTTCAGTTGCTTTAAATGCATCTGAAAGTTGGACAGTGAATAAGGTAGACTGAAAAAGAATCAAATGCCTTTGAGTTGTGGTGTTGGAGAAGAGTACTGTCTCATGCACTACCAAAAGAATGAACAGGTCTGTCTTGGGGAACAACTAGGGTGCTTCTTCATCTCCAATATTTTGGCGTGTTGTTTGGAAAGACCAGTATGTTGAGAATGAAATCATTCTGGGAAAAGTAGAGAAGACCTTCAGTGAGACAGTTTGATGTAATGACTTAAGCCATTTGAGCTTGAGCATGGTGGAGATGGCGAGGATCCCACAGATTAGGACAAGGTTCTAATCTGTTGTTCTTAGAGTCACTGAGTCATGATCTACTGTATAGCACCTAACAACGGTTGTTGTAAAATAAATCTATTTCCTGCCAGTTTTAGGGCTTTGCCAAAATTCAGAGTGGGGTGATGGTGGCGGGAGATGTGTCTTGGTTGGACCATTTGAATATTCCCTTGCACTAACATTGATATCTTAGCAACAAATCTACGTGTAAGCTCTCTTCCGTGACTTAGTTTTCTTGGGATCCCAGAATCAATTGAGGATTTTGTAAAAAGGTAGGGACAGCTTTATGCTAATCAGGAGGATCTGGGACCAGAATTTCAAAACATTTTCAACTGCTTGACATTCATCTGTTGCTTACTGTTAAGTGAAATTCATTGTGATCATCAGCTAATATTCATTGATTGAGTACTTTTTGAGCCATGTGCTGTAGAAGCTTCTGTTCTTTACGAAGTACCTACTCCCCTGAAAATGTGAGTATATCTGTATAAAAGAAGTCAGTTAGGAATTGCTGAATCAGGGACCTCCCAGTAAAGCCTGTAGTTTTAGTTATAGGAGAGATCACTGAGCCAAGGTGGCCAGACATGCTTGCTGGAGGAGTACCAAAGCAAGGTCTTTGGGCACTGACAGTGCTATGAAGATAATGAGGAAACCAGATTGATCAGGATGAAAGCTTTATGTAGGAGTACTGTCAGCAAGAAATTAGGAGACATAAATTTAGATATAAGACTTTTGAACATGTAAGTTAATGAATCCTTTTTCAGTGTTACCTAAAGATAAGCATTGTACAAATTCCACATAATGCATGGTAGACTTGATAGTACAATTCATCCTCTGTAGTATTTGCTTTGAAAGATTGCCCAATGGTAAAAATATTGAGAAATATATTAAATTTTTAAGCCACTATGATGACATTAAATTATTGCCACAGAACTTAAAAGACTTAATCTTCTGTCTAAAGCATTTACTTGCTTTACTGAGGGGACACCCTTTTCATTAGTCTGATTTTTGTTTTTTAAATTTTTGTGTAAATGATAACGGTAAATGTTGTAGAGTTGTGTCCAAATCTAGACCTTATTTTCCTCCTTTCCACTACCCTGTCCACATAAATTCAGAGACAGCACAAGCGTTTTTGAACATTTCTCTGTCAGTTTGTCTGTTTGTCATGATGTGTATGATGCTATGGGTAAGGAAGCTATGCCTTTTGTATTTCAAGAACCGGCTGGGCCATCTACGGCGGACAGATTTCAGAGAGCTTTTAAGGTGAGGTAAGGCCGATTGTTGTTGCTAATGTTAGGGGCTTTTGAGGTGAGCATGACCCATAGCAACCCAAAGAACGACAGATCTGAGCCCTGTCCTGTTGTGTGCCATCCTCACAGTCTCCGACTTACTCGAACCAATTGCTGCAGTCAGTGTGTCAGTCCACCTGGTAAGCAGATGAAAAGGAAAGAATGATGATCTACTTCTGAAAATTAGCCATTGAAAATCTTAACAGATCACAAGAGAACATTGTCACACTTACTGGCTTTGGACATACCAGGAGGAGGGCTCGTTCCCTGGAGGAGGACATCATGTTTTAGGAAGTAGAGGACCAGCGGGGAAGGGTTGGATTGGCACAGCTGGTGTATCCATCAACGCAAACTCGCCAGCAGTCGTGGGAATGAATTAGGCCTGGGTGGTGGTGTTCATGAGATTAGCATGAGGTGGATCTGCCTATAGTTACACTGTTAATTGTGCTCATGCAAATCCTGTATGTAGACCAAGAAGCAGTTGTTTGAGCAAAACAGGGGGGATACTACATGCTTTCAGATGGTGAAAACTGCGTGCCAGGTTATCCCTTCACTATACTTACTTGCCCTCTATGCTGATAATTAGGAAGCTGGACTAAATGAAGAAGAACATGGCATGAGCATTGGAGGAAGACTCTTGAACAGGCTGTGGTGTATAAATGACATAACTGTGCCTTTATTGGAGATGACGTGGACTTGCTCATGAAGACCAAGAGTTAGGTCGTCAGTATGGATTAGAGCTCAGCATAAATGAGCAAAACCCCGCACAACAGGACCAGTAAGCAACATAATGATGCACAGATCAAAGAGTGAAGTTGTTGAGAATTACATTTTATTATCTATTGGATCTGTAGTCAACACCCCTGGAAGTGACAACCAAGAAACCAGTGGTCCTATTGCAGCATTCAAATCTCTGCAAAAGAAGCAGACATGAGGAGGATTGGCTAACTTAACTCCAGGCTCTGGTGCTTTTAGTCACCTCACATGCACCTGAAAGCTGGAGAATTAGTATGTGAATGGTGGTGTTTGTGAAGACTATTGAATATACCATGGACTGTCAGAAGGATAAACAAATCTGTCTTAGAATGATTGTTAGTGATGCTGCTTAGAAATTTGTTTGGTAAGACTTCGTTCCTGTATTTGGGACATGTTATCCAAAAGGATCAGTACCTGGAGGAAGACATAATGTTTGGTAAAGAAGAGACTCAGTAAAAAAAACCACACCCAAAACCCAAACAAACCACCTACCTTTAACCAAGTGAATTGATCAACGACTATTATAATGGACTCAAACAAGATTGAGTGGTTTCCTTCTATTGAACGTGTGGTCACTATGAGTCATAACCAACTGGACAGTATTTAACAACAATATAAAAATAAAAAAATAGCCTTAGTGGATATATTGTTGTTGTTATTGTTATGTGCTGTCAAGTCACCTGCAACTCATAGCAACCCTATATATAACAGCTCTGAACCCTGCTCTGTCCTGAGCCAGTCTCACTGACTCTGACTCATTACTCCCATTGCTTCACTTACTGTATCAATCCTTTTCATTTGGGGTCTTTCTCTCCTCCATTGTCCCTCTCCTTTTCCAAGCATGATGTTCTTCTCCAAGGACTGGTCCCTCCTGACCACATGCCCAAAATATGAGAGAGAGAGCTTCAGAATCTTAGCCTTCAAAGAGAAACTTGGTTCCACACTAAGACAGACCTATTTGTTTTCTTGTTATGTTCAAGACTCTTCTCCAGCACCACAATTCAAAGACTTCATTTCTTCATCTTTTATCCTTAGTCATTGTCCAGCTCTCTGATGCATAGAAAGTAATTGTGAAGACCATGGCCTGGATCAGGTGCACCTTAGCCTCCTAGGCTGACATCATTGCTTCTCAGTACTCTGGAGAAGTCCCTGACAGCATATTTTCCCAGTGCAATTCACCTTTTGATTTCCTGAGTACTGGTGCGCAAGAGTGTTTGTTCTGGAGTCAAACAACCTGTAAACAACCTCAGTCTCTTCTCCATCTGTCATGGTACTGCCAATTGGCTCAGTGGTGAGAATCTTTGTCTTGAGAATATTGATGTTGAGCTTCAGTCTGTATTGAAGTGGATACATTAAGAGAGGCTTAATCATTAAAAACCCCCTGAAAGCCAAAAGTTGTACAAAGTGGAAACCTAGCAGGACAGAGAGCTCAAATATTTCCCACTGTGTGAGCAGTAGAAAATGGTAAACTGTCCCCTTTCAAAGGGTCAGACAATCTAACTGCATTCAGCTCTTACAGTTGTCCCTGTCCTGTATGTCACTGTGACTTCTAATTCCAATATGTAAGGTTAATGGAACTCAAAATAAGCTGAGAACTGTTGTTGTTGTTATGTGCCGTCGAGTTGTCCGCGACTTATAGAAACCCTATGTACAGCAGCCCTAAACCCTGCTCTATCCTGTGCCAATCTTATTCTCTCTGACACTCCTACCCCCCATTACCCCAGTCACTGAATCAATCCATCTCATTCAGCGTCTTCCTCTCTTGCACTGTCCCTCTACCCTCCCAAGCATGACATCCCTCTTCAAGGACTGATTCTGCCTTGAAACTGAAAACTAGAAGTGGGGGAGGGAAGTGATCTATGCAGTCTGAGTAGAAATAAGCTGTTCATATGAAATAAGAAATGAAGGCAGATAAGCAGACACATTGCCTCCTTGATGTGGAATACTTTCCCTGTGCCTTTGGAGAGGTTAAGGAAAAGTTACATCTGGTTAGGTGTCCTTTGAAAAGCTTAGTTCTTAAAGGTTTCTGTGTGGACTGCAAAAAAAAGAAAAAAGAAAAAATCATTTTCTATTATGCTACATAGCTCAGACTCATTTGCAGGGTTGACATTAAAGTTTTTATATGGTGGTGCTGTGGTGATTAAAGGGGGTTCAGTGATATTTTCCCTGTAGGGACCAGGCTTTCCTAGGAAAAAATCCAATCCATTTCTTCTCTATTTAGGTTAAAGCCAGTGCTTGAAGACTTCTTATGGGAATAAATGGTTTTGATTTTTTTTTTCTTCCTAGAAACCAAGCTCTGTCCGTATTGATCAGCTGGACCGTGAACAGTTCAACCCGGAAGTGATTACTTTTCCCATTATTGTCCATTTTGGGATCCGCCCTGCACAGTTGAGTTATGCAGGAGACCCACAGTAAGCCATTTCTCCGTGTTTGTCTTCGCCACTTTCACCTTCTAACAGCTGAGTTAGCCGAGGAGTACACTTTCCCTCGTAGAACTTAAGGCACGCCAGGAGCCACGTGTCTGAACAGAACAAGTTTTGTTAGCTTCTAAAGACTGATTCTCTCAGCCTACTTGTCCACAGAAAATTATTCTTCCACAGATTTTCGCTGGCAGTTTTGAGCGCCCTGAGTCCCGTCTGTTTTAATCCTCTGGAGACCTTTGCCCTTCCTCAACAGTACACTAACTGCTGCTGCCATGATTGTGTTTTCCGTGCCCTCTAGAAGAGAGGAGCACTGCTAACGTAGCTGGTTTTACACAGAGCACGGTCTGCGAGCGCCTTAGAGCGAGCTCAGGACAAGGTGCACGGTCAGGTGTTGTGTGGGCAGGAGAAGCCATGATCTCCACTCCTTGAGGTGGTATTGTCACTTCGTCTGGTTGTTGTTTTTCAACTGGATGTTGGTGTTTTGGGCTTTTTGTTTCTGAGGAGATGGGGGTATGTGGGACTGCCGAGAACCCCATTATACTCTTCAGGAGTGTGTGAACTCCCCACCGCAGGAAACAAATCAAAGAATCCAGCCGTTTTCAGGCTAGCCTTCATGTTTTTAGAAAGGAGTCACACTGGGGAGAAAAAGGGCAGGGGTGATTTTAAACTCATAAATAACAATTCTGAGTGACATATATTAGAAGAGGCTAAAGGGTTTTGTTCTTTTTTTCCCTCCTTTGGATAAAACTGTGAAGCTGTGATCCAGGCGCGGTGTAAGTACTTCTTTCTTTCATCCATTCTCTTAAACAAAAGCAAAGCTCTCAAAAAGGAGTTCAGCTGAGGGAGCAGTGTCTGCTTGACAGAAGATCTTTTGAAAATCCCTCCTCGTCAGCAGGTTGTTAGGTTGTTAGCACGTGATGAGGCCCCTTTGACTCCGGCGGTGGGACTGTGTGCCGATACAGGACTGCAGGTTCCCCATGGCCAGCGCGACCTGACAGTATCCTTTAGACTCGTCCGCAGCCATCACATATGTGACTGCCTCGCATCTGTGTGTTGTTTTGCTTGTTTTTGGTTTATTTTTTTTTTATCCTCATGATTACAAATTAGGGTACACCATTTGTCTTTTTATTTCCTCCAGTGGAGAAAAGGATAGAGCTATGTATGTATTTGAATATTGACAAAAATGGAATTCTCTGTCCTCACACTCTGCAGCCTTCACTCTGGGCAGTTCAGAAACTGAGAAAAACACACAAACCAAAACAAACCTACAGCCATTTAGTCTGTTCCGACCCAGAGTCCCTCTAGGATAGAGGAGAGAGAGCCTAAAGGATTTTGAAGGGAGGAGATAGCCAAGTAGTGGCTGGTCGGCTTCGACCGTAGATCATTTTTGTTAGCAGATGAGCTTAACCACTGTGCCACCAGGACTCGTAGAGACCAACAATATCTCTGTTAAAATGAACCGTCTTTGATCAAACACCAGAAAGTGCACATTTAAATAAAAGTTGTCACCTTCTAAGAGAACAGTGGAAAAGGGTGCATGTTTCCATTGGTTTGAATGTTTTTGTGTGATTTTGGAATTCTTTCTAGAGTACCAGGTTCATCATATAATGAATTAAGCTTCATTTTCCACCACAATAAGTAATAATCAAGTTAATCATCAGGTTGCAGATGCTTGTCACTCCTTCCACTCACCCCATAAAATCACCTCGTCATCTGAATGTAGGTTTGCTGTTTCATTATGAGTTTTCATAACAGCGTGGTCATGACCAGGCGGTCTCTGGAAACATCTGGCTTTATTGACTCATAGCTTCCCTTTCTCCTTGTCTAAGTTGTCTGGCTCTCCTTACCCTTAGGTATCAGAAGCTGTGGAAGAGTTACGTGAAACTTCGGCACCTCCTGGCAAACAGTCCCAAAGTTAAGCAAACGGACAAACAGAAGCTGGCCCAGAGAGAGGTTGGTAGAGACACAATTCTCAGAATATTAATGATGACCTGCTTTAGAGTTATTTCAGGATTGTTGTACTAGCTCAGTATTGTTGTTGTTGTTGTTGTGTGTTATCAATTCAGAACTGACCCATTGCTGACCCTCGGGCGGGTTTTCAGAGGCAGTTAATCACGGGAGAAGAGATTGCCCATCTTTTTCCCATGGAGCAGCAGCTGGTGGATTTGAACCATGTGTCTTTAGGATTGCAGTGCAACTTCTTATCACTGAGCTACCAAAGCTCTCTAATAGTGCAGTGTTCCTACAGTCAAGTAGAAAAAACTTAAAATTCATCATACTTGACTTTCCTCTACCCATATGCTTGTCCGTTTAGTGAGATGAGCTTATTTATAAGCTTTTATATCACAAGTTCCACATTTTTTACTAGTGAATTGTTGTTGTGTACCGTCAAGTTGGAACTGACTAATAACTGACGCTCCAGAGTTTTCAGATGCATTGCATTGCATAGGAGGAGATTTTGCCCACTTTTTGCTATAGAGCGACTGGTGCGTTCACCCTCATGTCTTGGGGATAACAACACTGCTTCTTCCCACCAAGCCACCAGAGCTCTGATAATATTCATTCCAGAATAATACTGATGTTTTATTTTTTTTTTTAATTGGTACTTTTTTTATTTTAATGAAAGCTTACAGAAACTTTGAATTTCCATTCATTCATTGTTGCACACTCTCCTTGCTGCCCATCCCTCCCCCCAGTTCGCTTTTCTCTTTGAAAAGTAAAAAAAAATTCGTTCATTGTTATACAATCCCCCCTCACTCCCTAGTTCACTCTACCATGCAGCCTTCATTCTGGACTCCTGCCATGACAATAATACCTAATCATATATTCCTCCCAAAGAGTTCTCTCCCTCATCTGTTTCAATGAAGTATATATTATTTATCCCCTCTTAGTTTCCCCCAGTCCTGAAGTCAGTCCCGTTTTACAACAGTGGCACTATGCAGTATTTGTCCATTTGTGACTGAGATATTTCACTCAGTATAATATCTTCCAGGGTCACCATTTTGTATAATATTTCATGAGTTCTTTGTTTTTTAATGCAGCATAGTATTCCATTGTGTGAATACACCACAGCTTCTCTATCCATTCGTTTGTTGATGGGCACCTGGATTGTTTCTAACTCTTTGCTGTTGTGAACAAAGCCACAATAAACATGGATGTGCATATATCTGCTTGGGTGGCATTTATGGTTTCTTTGGGGTAAATTCCCAGTAGTGCAGTTTCTGGGTCAAATGGTATGTCTATTTGCAACTTTTTGAGACAGCACCATACCACCTTCCATAGTGGTTGCACCATTTTACACTCCCAACAATAGTGAATAAGGGTTCCAGTTTCTCTAAAACCTTGCTAGCATTTGATATTTGCTGTTCTGTTAAATTTTGCTGTTCTTACTGGGGTGAGATGATAGCTCATAGTTGTTAAGATTTGCATCTCTCTTAGAGCTAGATGCTTTCATTTTAATTTTAAGAATAAACATTTTGAATATAAACTAGTCTTTTGTTCGGTAAAATTTTACTCTTTGTGGAGATGTTAAGGACAGGCTTTTGATGCTGGGGAAAAGGTGTTTGAACGCCAGCCCTGTCTTCCTGTCTCTTGAGCCAGTCAGCGTCTGCATGCTGAGAGTGCAGACTGCATTGTGCTGTGTGGTGGCCCAGGAAGAAAGGGGGCCGTGTGGCTTTCTCGTTATGTTAACATCTTTAGTGTGGATTTGGCCTGGAGTGGGACTCAGTACCTGGTGGAGGTCTTTGTGTTGGGGCCAGTGGCTGCCAGTAGCATTCTTCTGACTCTCTTAATAAAAAAAAAAAAAAAAATCACACAAGATTTTTGTTGCATTGTGTACGGGCAAATATAAAGTTCCGTTTTATAATCAGTTGCTTAAAGGAGCAGTAAAAACCTCAAACAGTCCGTTGGTGTCCAGTTTGACGGATGCATAGCTGACTCTCCAGTGGGTCTCACAAAGCTGTAACTTGGACAAGAGGAGGTTCCCTGTCTTTCTCTCGAGGTGGCTTTGGATATGCAGAAAGGTGCGGCCTTTGAGTTAGCAGTATAACCGATGCTGCCCCAGACCTCCCTGGGCAGTGAAAGTGTTCCCGATGATGTCTCACCGCAAGAGTTTTGCATTATTGTCTTTTTGATGTGACTTGCCCCAGCTGCAAATGTTTTTACAATGAGAGACTTGAAAATTGGAAGGTAATATTTAAAATAACTTGGGGTGAAGGTTTATTTACTCACTGTCTTTCTTTGATATAAATGCCTACGTAGGACTGGTGATTGTTGACATACATGTAATTTTTATGTGCTGATTTGAGATTTCCCTGAAGACCACATTTTGTGTTTTCTGTTAATTAAAAAAAAAAAATCAGTAAAAGAGTGTGTGTTGTTTGAGCTGGTGAGAATGGCAGATTTGGTTTAGATTTTCTTACCTAGTCACCAATAAGGCTATTCTTACACACCCACGGCTTTGAGTGTCCTGACATTCATTTCAAACAGGATATTTTTAAGTCAGGAAGAAGTTTGAGTACTTCAATGTCAGGATGATGTTAAATGGATCTAGCTTATTTTTATGCTTAAAGTTTGGGTTAATACGATTTTTTCTAATCCTGGCTTATTGATCACAATAAATTCTTTTCTAGGAAGCACTCCAAAAAATAAGGCAGAAGAATACAATGAGGAGAGAAGTGACGGTGGAGCTCAGTAGCCAAGGATTTTGGAAGACTGGCATTCGGTCTGATGTCTGTCAGGTAACGACTTGTCTAAGGACACAGTTATGTTTGTAGTCCCCTTCCTTAAAGCTGCAGCTGGCAGTGAAAGGCTCCTAATTCTGACAAGTTTCTTCTATTGAACAAACTACCTTGAGGCAAAATAGAAGCCCAAATTGGTGTCTGTCTTACGGGTTTTGTTTTGGTTGCTTTTGGGGACTGTTTGGTTTGGTGTGTGACCTGGTGCATGGTGGAGCCTCCTCGGTAATGCTAAATTCATTGTCTTCACTTTGGGTGAAAGCGGATCTATCCTTCACATGTGCCTGCGTCTTTGAAACATATGTCTCAGGGCTTAAACAGAAAAGATAATTCACCAGCTGTTCTGGCAGACTCCTGAAAGCAGTGTGTACAAACTTTCCAAATTAATGACTAAAATTTATGCCGCAGAGAGTTGAAGGAATTATGGAGTAGAAACACTGTAGATTTCATATTTGAGCCAAATGACAATATATTTCCTTGAGTGACCTTAGCTGAGATGATTCACTAATAAGTATGTTGCTTTCTATGTGGGTGGAATTTCTGCATGTTACCCACCATCTTCGAGTTGATTCTGACTTCTGTTAACCCTCTGTCAGGGTTCTGAGGCCATAAATCTTATTGGGAGGAGACTGCCAATCCTTCTCCCAGAGGGTGATTGGTGAATTTGAACTGCCAGTCTTTTTTGTTTTTTGTTTTTGTTTTTGTTTTTGTTTTCAGAAGAGGTCGTGGCTCTAGGGATATTATAGCTAATGTCAGATGGATCTTAGCAGAAAGCAAAAAATACCAGAAGAATGTCTATCTATGCTTCATTGACTATGCAAAGGCTTTTGACTATGTGGATCACAACAAGCTGTGGCTGACTCTGAGAAGAATGGGAACATTTGATTGTGCTGATATGAAACTTATACTTGGACCAAGAGGCAGTTGTAAAAACAGAGCAAGGAGACACTACATGGTTCAAAATCAAGGAAGGGGTTCGTCAGGGATGTATTCTGTCTCCATACCTTTTCAATCTGTACGCAGAACAGATTATACGAGACACTGGGCTATACGAAGAG
>NW_006399941.1:1529466-1538147 GCF_000299155.1 Elephantulus edwardii | reverse complement strand
GGCTAGGTTGGCACAGGATAGAACAGCATTTAGAGCTCTTGTACATAGGGTCGCTATGAGTCGCAAGTGACTCGATGGCACATAACAACAACAACTGTCAAATCAGATCTGACTGGTATAGGAAGAGATTGCCCCTCCTTCTACAGCAGAGCATCTGGTGGATTTGAACCGTGCACCTCTGGGGATTGCTGTGCAGCTTCTTGCCACTAGGCCACTAGAGCTCCCTGAACTGCTGGTCTTTTAATTAGCAGCCTAATACATTACACACTATGCCACCAGGCTCCTTTTAAAAAAAGTGTTGTTGTTGTTAGGTGCTGTTGAGTGACTGCCATTTTCTGTGGCCTACAGATTAGAACCTTCTCCTAGCCTGTGCCATCCTCAAGGTCTCTGCTCGAGCCCATTGTTACAGTCACTCTGCTGATCCCCTCGGTGAGGGTTGTCCTCTTTCACTCACCCTGCTCCCTCTCCTAGCATGACTTTTTCCGAGGGCTCAGCCTTCTTGATAGCATGGCCAGAGTACAGGAGATGTAGTTTGACCAAATTAGAAACCCCTAAAAGCTAGTATATTTTTGGCCTGTTTGCTTGATTATTCTGTCACTATTGATATTAGTTATGCAGATGACACAACCCTGCTTGCTGAAACTGAGGAGGACTTCATGCACTTGCTGCAGATGATCAAGGACTGCAGCCTTCAGTATGGACTGAGGCTCAATGACAAGAAGACAGATTCTCACCACTGGACCAATTGACAGCATCAGGATGGATGGTGAAGAGATTGTTCACAGCTTCAGTTTGCTCAGTTCCACGGTCAACACTCTTGGCACCAGCAGCCAGGAAATCAAAAAATGTATTGTGATGGGAAAGTCTGCTGTTACAGACCTCTCTAAAGTACTCAAGAGTAACGGTGTCTCTCTGGAGACTAAGGTGCGCCTGATACAGGCCATGGTATTTGCAGTCACTTGTTATGCATCAGAGAGCTGGACAGTGACTAGGGCGGATAGAAGGAGAATTGATGCCTTTGAGCTGTGGTGCTGGAGAAGAGTATTGAATGTACCCTGGACTGCCAAGAAAACAGATTCTGGGGCTTCATCTGACATAGTTTGGATATGTTGTAAGGAGAGACAGGTCCTTGGAGAGGGACATCATGCTTGGTAGAATGGAGGGACAGCGCAGGAGGGGAAGACCCTCTATGAGGTGGATTGATTCAGTGACTGGGGTAATCGGGATGGGTGTGTCAGAGGCAATGCGATTGACACAGGATAGAGCAGGGTTTAGAGCTGTTGTACATAGGGTTGCTGTGAGTCGCAAGCAACTTGACGGCACATAACAACAACAACAACGTTGATATTAGTTATACAGTGGTGTCGCTCTGGAGTCTAAGGTGCCTCTAATACAGGCTATGGTCTTTGCAGTCACTTGTTATGCATCAGAGAGCTGGACAGTGACTAGGAACGGTAGAAGGAGAATTGATGTCTTTGAGCTGTTGTGCTGGAGAAGAGTATTGAATATACCATGGACTGCTAAGAAAATGAACAGGTTTGTTCTGGTTAGGGCCAAATTGGGCTGCTCCTTGGAGGCAAGTATTCTGAAATACTTTGGACATATTGCAAGGAGGGACCAGTCCTTGGAGAGGGATGTCATGCTTGGGAGGGTGGAGGGACTACGCAAGAGAGAAAGACCGTCAATGACATGGATTGATTCAGTGACTAGAGTAATGGGGGTAGCTTGAAGACAGTGAGACTGGTACAGGACAGAGCAGGGTTCGGGACTGTTGTACATAGGGTTGCTATAAGTTGCAGGTGACTCGACAGCACATAACAACTACAACATCATGAAAATCAGTATATAGAATTGAGTAGATAGACTGAGGCATTTAGTGTCATATGTCTTGTTCAAGTTTTGGAAGAATACTTGTAAGCTTCTACTTCTCTTTGATGGTGTTCCATGTTATAATAAGTTCAAGTCATGTTTACGCTCAGCTCAACATGATGAACGTACATGTTTTGAATTAATGTTACTATTAAACATATTAAAATGCTGAATTAATCTTGTAATTAAAGACATTGCTACACAGTTTATTTGCCATATGATGTCAAAAGCTGGACGTTTCTGGATTACTTCTGAAATAGTTCAGTATTGCTAAGTAGTTTGAGAATAATCACCTGTAGTGATTGTCAGTTTTAACCACCAGATTCCGAGGTCTTTGCCAATTGATGAAACTTTTTTACTCTAACTACTCCCAGACGTGGATATTTCCCCTTGGTTGATCTTTTAGTGCCTGGTGAAAGCCACATCAGTCATTGTTTCTGTTTGGTGATGTTTCTCCAAATCAGTGATTGACAACCTAAGTATGGTCATCTGCAGAATATGAGAAAATTTGCACAGAGTCAGTGATTTTGGGGATAAAGTTAAGTTGTTTGATCGAAAGGTGATAAAATTCTGGAGCATTAAGAGCTGGAAAAGACCTTAGAGATCTGATTCAGAGGTTTGTTGTTTTGTTTGGGGTTTTTTCCTTTGTTTTTAAAAATTTTTTCTGTTCAGAGGTTTTTAAATTTTTGTTTTCCTTTAACTCTGAACATCTTTTGTTTCTTCCCAAAAAAACCTCTTGTTGAACTCTAAGATGTTAAATAGATCAAAAGATAACCTCTAACTTAGAGTAATTTCTATTCTGACAACTCCATCATAAGCCAGTTAATAAATGAGTAAAAAAAGTCTTTTTTTTTTGTTAATTAGCTTTCATTATAAATGCCTTTTAAAAGCTGATCTTTGAACACCAGCTTTAAGCATTTAAGGGTGATAACACCAGCAAATTATGCCCACCAACACTGTATGTAGTACATGCTACTAGCATTATGTGCAAAAGCACCCCAAGACAGTTAAGTGGGCTTTGTTTGTTGTAAGTGAAGTATGAGTGTAGCTGGTTGACTGGCAGTGGGTGGGCCTGGAGGGAACACCCTATTTTTGCCTGATTTCTCTCCCATCCCTTTTGTCGTGCCCCTTAGGCAGTCTGTTCCGATTCTTTTTCCTTTCTTTTGGTAGCACCAACTCTAGAAATCTGATAATATAATGCCGTTAACGTTGGGGCTTTCCGATATTTGCATATGCTTGAGCAGTGCAGCATTGTGAAGACGGTGTGGGGCCAGGTTCCCAGCTGTTGTTCATAGGTCACGGTGCGTTGTAGTCTGCTCGACGGCATCACCAACTCCTCTGCATCCAGGAGTTCTGGTGACACAGCGGTTAAAATGCTTAACTGCTGACGAAAAGGTTGTTAATTCGAACTACCATCTGGTCCATGGGAGAAGGTGGCCATCTGCTTCTGTCAGAATTATAGCCTATCAGGCAGTTCTGCTCTGTACTGCAGGGTTGTCGTGGGTCACAATCGACTCCATGGCAGCAGATTGGGTTTCACTCTTCTGTTTAGAAGATTTTGATGGTCTAGCGGGTTGTGCTGTTGCCCACAGACAGTTCAAATCCACCAGTTGTTCTGTAGGAGAAGGAGGGGCACTCTCCTACATATGGCCTCTGAAGACCAGCCTAGAGGGTTGCATAGGTGCTGTTTCCGACTCAGTGGAACGTAACGACAACAATTTGTCCTTTAAGGCCCAGATTAGGCTCCTTTCTCTGTTTGAAAGTGTTTTCTTTAAGGAGTTTGAACCATTAGGAATAGATTTCTTCAGCACCTACATCTACTATTTCCTTTCCCTGGCTTTTAGAGTTTTGTTTTTTTAAACCCTTTCTAGTTTGCTGAATGAGCTGTTGTACAGACAGTTCAGAGATCACTTCCTGTCTTTAAGAATTGTAGGGAAGTCAGAATAGGTGCATATGGTTCTTACTTAGCCTTACTTCAGAGC
Source organism: Elephantulus edwardii (assembly GCF_000299155.1). Lineage (NCBI taxonomy): Eukaryota > Metazoa > Chordata > Mammalia > Macroscelidea > Macroscelididae > Elephantulus > Elephantulus edwardii. The sequence goes on along the minus strand of NW_006399941.1, from coordinate 1,534,296 downwards.
AAGAAAAGGCAGGCCCAGAGCCTTTTCAGTGGTTTAAAGGCTGCGTGAGCAGCAGGTGAAGGTAATTGTGATAAAGAATGGGTTGTGGGTAAGGGCTTTTTCCATTGTTGTAAAGCAAAAGGCAAATTTATATAACACTGCAGGGCAAATAGGAATTGTTCATAAGTCGGGTTTTTATAACCTGAGTACTGACTCTGTTGCTTTTTTTTTTCCTATTCTTCAGTCATTTCTCTATCTTACTATATTTATCTCCTCAGGTAGCATAGAAGCACTTTGAGAACTACGTAATCTAGTCTCTCCATATGTTCGTTATGCAGATGACACAATCTTGCTTGTCCAAAGTGGGGAGGACTTGATGCATATTTTGAAAGAGATGAAGAACTTGAATATATTGGATTGCATCTCAATATCAAGAAAGCAGAAAACCTCATCACTGGGCCAGTAGGCAGCATCCTGATAGATGGAGAAAGGATTAAAGTTGTCAATGATTTTGTATCGTTTGGATCCACAGTCAGCACCCTTGGCATTAGCAGTCAGGAAATCAGAAGAAGAGGTGCACTGGGAAAATTTGCTATCAGTGACCTCTAAAGAGCAACAGTGTCAGTCTGAAGGCGAAGGCATGCCTGATCCAAGCCTTGATGTTTTCAGTTGCTTGGTATTCATCTGAAAACGGGACAGTGACTATCGATGACAGAAGAATATGCCTTTGAGTTGTGGAGCTGGAGGAGAGTATTGCATAAACTGTGGACTGCCAAGAGAACAAACAAGTCTGTCTTGGAGAGGTGAAAACCAGGGTGCTCCGTGGAAGCAAGAGTGGTGGAACTCCGTCTTACATACTTTAGACATGTTTTCAGGAGGGGCCAGTCCTTGGAGAAGGACATCATGTTTAGAAGGATAGAGTCTGTGCAAGATGAGAGGCGTACCCTCGACGAGGTGGATTGACACTGTGACTCTGACAATGGGATCAGGCATGTCAAAGCTGGTGAGGTTGGCTCAGGATAGGTGCCAAGTTGGTTTTCTTTTTTAAATTTTATTATTTTGTGTGTGTGTACCGTCAAATCAGATCTGACTGGTACAGAAGGAGATTGCCCCTCCTTCTCCAGCAGAGCACCTGGTGGATTAGAACCTTGTACCTCAGGGATTGCAGTGCAGCTTCTTGCCACTAGGCCACCAGAGGTCCCTTCCAAGCCTTTGTTTGTAGGTGGGCGACTTGAAGGTTTATTAACAACAACAGCAGCAGCTTATGTTCTCCGTGTGTTTCCAGGTTAGGAGGCAAAAGCATTCTCAGTTCTCTTAACTAACTGGTGGAAAAAATTGGATCCCCACTTAAAAGCCTGCAAAGGTGAATGCTTCAGGGTCTAATAATAGTTCCTCCCTATGTGGAACTCTCACTCTTCCAAAGACATCTGCCTCTGTTTAAAAGCCGTGTTTCCATTCTCTGGTCTTCTAATGGAAGTCTTTTTTAAGATTTCAGGAAAATTACCCTCACATATAAATGGCTTAATAAAACATGTAAATTGCTGCCTGTGAGTTACATATTGAGTAGAGAAGGAATTGCTTTAAGATTTATGTTTTTTTATAAGTCTGCATACAGATGAATGGGAATATGAACTAGCCATCCACGTGAGAAATTGATAGAAGCAGATTTATGAGAAATCAGTGTGCATGGCAAGGACACTTAGTGCAAAATAAAACAAAACAAACCTGAGAACCTTGTGCTTTGAGAAAATTGTTGTTAGGTGCCATCAAGTCAAGTACAACTCATCGCGACCCTAGGAACAAAAGATCTGAACCCTCTTCTATACTGCACTGTCCTGACACACAAGAGCCCATTGCGGCAGTCACCATGTCAGTCTGTCTAGTTGAGGATCTTACTCTCCTTTGTCAACTCTCTACTCTTCCCCGTGTCATGTTCTCTAAGGAATCGCCCCTTTTAGAAACATGCCCAAGGTATGTGAGGTGAAGCCTCGTCATAATTACTTCCAGTGAGCACTCTGGCTGCACCCTCTCCAAGACACATCTGTTCTCTTGGCTGTCCATGGCATGTTCAGTGCTCTTCTCCAACACCACATGCTCAAAGGAATCAGTTCTTCTTCTGTCATCCTTATTCATTGTCAGGTTCTCAAATTCATGGCAAGTGATTGGAAAGACCATGGCCTGAATCAGATGCACCTTAGTCGTCAGACTGACATCATTACTCCTCAGTAGTTTGAAGAGGTCCCTATTGACAGATTTTCTTAGTGCAATGCATCTCCTTATTTCCCAACTGCTGGTACCAGGGGTGTTAATTGTTGATCCAAGCAAAATGAAGCCGTTGAACCTATACCTGGACTGTTGTGCAAGTAGATCAGGGAACCACTGGATGGTTTAAAATTGAAAAGGGAATGTGTCAGGTTTGTATCCTTTCTCCATACCTCTTCTGTCTGAATGCTGAGCAAATTATCTGAGAAGCTAGCGGAGTGTGGCATCAGGATTGGAGGAAGACTCAGCACTAACATGTGTTATACAAGTGATACAACCTTACTTGCTGAAAGTAAGGAGGACTTGAAGCACTTGTTACAAAAGGTCAAGGAATGCAGTCTTCAGTATGGATTCTTCTCAGAGTTAAGAAGACAAAGTCACTGGACTGATAGAAAGTATCATGATGGATGGAGAAAAGAGTGAAACTTGAGAAAATAGTTTCTTACTATCAAAGCAAAGTCATCCTCAGAGGTACTGTTTTCTTAGTCTTAAGAATCTCTGATGTTGCAATCATTAAGCACTAACCCTTTAATGGAAGGGTTTTCAATTTGAAACCACACAGTTGCTCCACAGGAATACAGACCTGGTGATCTGCTCACTAAAATTGTGAATCGAATATGTCAAAGTAGTTCAACAGATGTTTCATGCATTCATAAAAGGCTGTTGTCACAACTGTATAGAACAGAGTAGACTTGCCCACACATTTCAATGGATTATAATATTATGGCTTGGATCATGTGCACCTTAGTCTTTAAACTGATATCACTACTCTTTAGTGCTTTGAAGAGGTCCTTGACAGCAGACTTTCCCAATGTAGTATGTCTTGATTTTTTTTACTCCTGGTACTAGGGGTGGGGTGGTAAGTGTGGATCCAAGGTCTATGGAATCATTGACAACTTCAGTCTTTCTGCTTTCTGTCATGATTTTACCTGTCAAGCCAGTGGTGAGAATTTTTGTGGGTATTTTTAATTGGTATGCATATATTCATACACATTGTGTTTCATTCTCATATATAGTGTGTTTTGGGGTGTGTGTGCGTGTGTGTGTGTGTGTGTGTACACATTGTGTTTCATTCTCATATATAGTGTGTTTTGGGGTGTGTGTGCGTGTGTTTCACACTTCCCTTCATTGACATTCTGTTTCATACAATCATTCCCATATATTATGTTTTATAAAATGAATCACTGTTGGACTATGTCCACCATTATCCTGTCTTTTCACTTGGAAAGACGGGGTAATGGTGGGAGTTTGGGGTTTTTTGTTTTTTTTTTTATGTTGAGCTGTAATCTGTATCGAAGGCTGTAGTCCTTGATCTTCTACAGTAAGTATTTCCAGTCTTTGCTTTCAGCAAGCCAGGTTGTGTTGTGTACATAATGCACGTTGTTGATGAGCCTTCCTCCCATCCTGATGCCACATTCATGTTCATAAAGTCCAGGTTCACTTGCTCTGCATCTGAGAGCTAGACAGTGAATAATGATGACAGAAGAAGAATCAGTGTCTTTGAGTTGTGATGTTGGAGAAAATACTGGATATCTCATATATCAGAATAAACAAATTGTCCTGGAGAAATAGCAGCCTGGGTGCAACATAGAGGCAAAGCTGGCAAAGTTTTATCTATGTCACATACTTTGGGAATGTTGTTAGGAGGAGTCATTTCTTGCAAAAAGACATCATGCTTGGAAAGGTGGAGGGTCCGTGAAATAAAGGAAGACACCCAGGGAGGTGGGTAGACACAGTGATCGTCCATGGGCTCAGGAATGTCCGAGATAATGAAGATGGCACAGGATAAGACAGGGGCTAGATCTGCTCATAGGGTTGTTACGAGTCGTACTCAACTTGATGGCACCTAACAACAATAGTAGTATTACGAGGCAGATCACCAGGTCTTAGCTAAGGTTTAGGCTTCAGATATTTTATTCTTTTTTTTTATTTTAATTTTTTTAAAAAAAATTTTACTATTATCTGTGTGTGTGTGTGTACTGTCAAATCAGATCTGACTGGTACAGGAGGAGATTGTTCCTCCTTTTCCAGCAGAGCATCTGGTGGATTTAAACCATGCACCTCAGGGATTGCAGTGCAGCTTCTTGCCACTAGGCCACCAGAGCTTGCCCAGATATTTTATTTTTATATGAAAAGTTTTAACATGCTCAGATATTTTTCATGCCTCCTCGAAAGTCCTTAATAACATTTTGGTTGAATTCTATTACTCAAAATTCCCAAGGTAAACAAGAAGAATAATGAGATGTTGACATATTATGGAAAATACAATGAATGATATGTATTGGTGGTGTTTAGATGCCAGTGAGTCATGTATGACTCATATTAACCCTATGAACAACAAACCTGAATCCTGTCATATCCTATGCCATCCTCTGATATGTTTGAGCTCATTGCTGCAGTCACTGTGTTAATCCACCTGTTGGATTAACAAGTGGATTTTTTGTCTGACCCTTCACCTGTCCACATATCATATCCTTTTCCAGTAATGGCGTCTCCTAACAACATAGCCAAAATATGTGAACCAAAACCTCACCTTCTTTGCCTTTAAGGAGCACTCTGGCTTCACTCTTCCCAAAGACATATCTGGGG
>NW_006399941.1:1498273-1529366 GCF_000299155.1 Elephantulus edwardii | reverse complement strand
CAATTCTTCTATCATCTTTATTCATTGCCCAGCTCCCACATGCAAACCAAATGATTGAAAAGACCATGATCTGACTCAGTCATCAAAGTGACATCATTACTCTTTCATATTTTGGAGGAGTCCCTGACAGCTGACTTGCACAAAGCAATGCGTCTTCTGATTTCTTTATTGCTGGTACCAAAGGTTGACTGTGGATCTGAGAAAGAGGAAATCATTGACTGTTTCATTCCTTACTGCATCTGTCATAATACTGCATATTGACACAGAGATTTTTCTTTTTAGAGGTCTTTATTTTCTTGGTGTTGAGATATAATATCCATATTGAAGGCTGGTTTTTAGTCTTCTGCAGCAAGCGTTTCAGATCCTCCTCACTTTGAGCAATCAAGGTTGTATCATCTGCATAATGCAGGTTGTTGATGAATCTTCCTTTGATCCTTTTTACACATTCTTCTTCTTAGAGTGCAGCTTCACTAATTTTTTGCTCAATATACAGACTGAATTGGTATGTAACATGGAGAAAGGATACAACGCCGACACACACCCTTCTTGATTTTAAAATAGGCAGTGTTCCCTTGTTCTGTTTTCGTATGATCACATTTAAGTGTTCTGGAATTCCCATTCTTCTCAGTGTTGGCTATAATTTCTTATGATCCACATAGTCAAATGCCTTTGCATCAATAAAGTACTGATAGATATTCTTCTGGTATTCTCTGTTCTCACCATTCATCTGACATCAGTAATATAGCCCTGAATGCTAAGGTTAGAATAGAAGAATAGAATAATGTCCTATACTAACCTTAGTATGATATGTATGTTGTTGTTGTTAGGTGCTGTTGAATTGACTGCAACTCACAGCAACCCGATGTACAACAGCTCTGAAGTCTGTCCTGTCCTGTCCTGACCCAGTCTCACTGACTCCGACACATCCTCATTACCTAGTTACTGTATCAATTCATCTCTTCCAGGGTCTTCCTCTCCTGCACTGTCCCTCCACCCTTCCGAGCATGACGTCCTTCTCCAAGGATCAGTCCCTCCTGGCCATGTGCCCAAAGTATGTGAGACAAAGTCTCACTATCTCTACTTCTAAGATGCACTCTAGCTGTGCTTTCTCTAAGATAGATTTGCTTGTTCTTTTGGCAGTGCATGGAGAGTATTCTGTAATCTTTGTCAACACTACAACTCTAACATGACAGTTCTCCTTCACTCCTGTTTTTTTGCTCCACCTTTCATGTGTTTATGAAAAAGTTGAAAAGCTCAAGGCTTGAGTCAGTTACACCTTAGTCTTCAAAGCAATATCATTGTTTTTAGCACTTGAACAAAGTCCAGGGCAGTGGATTTGTCCAATGCAAATGTCATTTGATTACTTGACTGTAGGATAATTTAAAAACAAATCATTGACAACTTCAGTCTCTTTTTATCGGGGTATTGCCTTTTGGTTCAGTTGTGAGGATTTCTGATTTATGTTGTGTAATTTAAACTGAAGGCTTCATAGTCTTTGGTCTTCAGTAAGGTCTTTAAGTCTCATTCACTTTCTACAAGCAGGGTTCTACCATCTGCATATCACACGTTGTTGATGAGTCTTGCTCCAGTTCTTATGCCATATTCCTCTTCAGACAATTCTTTTCCTTGGATTTGCTCAGCATAGAGATTGAGTGGTGGTGGTGTTGTGGGGTGTGGTCACTGCCACTGCTAGTGACCACTGGACAACAGATTTTAACCTGGGCCTGTTCTACACCGTCACTGTCTCTGACATCCTGAAAGTCGTCCATGAGAGTCACTGTCTGTCCATCTTGCAGAGGCTCTTCCTCTCTTGCTCTAACCTTTCTCAGGACAACGTCTTTTATCTAAGCACTGGCCTGATCAAATGATACAACCCTAACACAACACCTTTCCTGATTCTAAACCACACAGCACCCATTTGTTCTGGTGAATTAATCAGCTTGTTCTTGGCCTGAGTACGGATGCAGGGTTTTTATCCCTAGAAAATGCATGATCCATTGTGTAGACAGCTACCCACAGGTCATAAATACTGAAATTGTTATTGTTCACTTTGCACTTAATTATTTTGGTTTTGAAGATTTTTAACTCATAAAATTTTTAGCTATTTCAGAGATAGTGTCTTTCTACCTTTCTTTCCCCCCTCACAAGTTGTACAGGACTGGTGCAACTGTGAATGAATAGAAATCCAAGTTTTGTGTACACTAAAATCACAATAAAATATTGTATGTAAAGAACAAAACAAAACACAAGTTATATTGGCCTGCATTTTTATTTTTTTAAATGCAGCCTTTAAATAAAGCAAACAGATATGTTTGGAAAACTTGCAGGCAGTGTGTTCCTTGGAGGCAAGAAGGAAGCAGCTTCATCACATGTACTTTGGGCATGATGTTAGCAGGGACTGTTCCTTGGAAAGAAGCATCGAGCTTGGAATGATGCAGGGTTGGCACAGGACAGGAAGACTGTCAGCATACTGCACTGACAGATTGACTGCAGCTTTGTGCTTCAGTATGTCGATATGATAAGGATGGTACAGAATAGGACAAGGTGTAGGTCTGTTCATAGGGTCACAGTGTGTCGTACTCAACAGCACAACAGCATTGACCTGCAACGGTAATGAACTTCTAATTCTACAGTATATGTTTTCTTTTGATGTGCATCCTCAGATACGCTATTTCATGTTAGATACTGTCGAATCAGAGCCAACTCATACCTGACTCCTTACTGGGGTTTTAGAGGCAGTAAATTGCACTCAAGGAGATTGCCTGTCTTTCACTCATGGAGCAGCTGGCAGATTCAAACTGTGTGCCTTTGGACTGGCAGTGCCACTCTCTACCACTAAGCCACTGCAGCTCCCTATAAACACATAATTTGTGAATGAAAACATTAAAGAATAAATGAACGAAATAGTACTGATACTGAAGAATAAGAATCTGATTGTAAACAGAGTAACAGTTAAGTGAAATTATCCACTGAAGAGTGTGCTTGATCCTGGAGCCTATAAGCAGATAGACTTCAACTTTGTTTTCAGAAGAAAAAGGTTGAGTGTGCCTCTCAAATCCTTGGAAATTTTCTCTTGTTTGGTAGCTCATTGATATAAAATCTAGTGTTCTTTAGTGATAACTGTGCATAGATTCCTGGCAAAAACCTTATGATTCTAGCTAGCTGCAGCAGCAGATAAATGTGTTATGGTAAGTCTTAAGGTGGACTGACCTAATACCAGCTGCTCAGCCTTGAATTACATTTTCTGCAGCCAGAGACATTATCCTGGATTGTTATCAAGTTAAACATTTCTACTTGGTGCTCTAACTGCTGTTAAGAGGATTGAGAGCCTGAAGTGAGTCCTATGTCCTGTGACAATATGGAACTAATTGCAGGCTTTTACCATGTTAGAAGGAAGCTCTGGTACCATTGTGCTAAGGTATTGTGCTGTCAGTGCACAGGTGCACTGTTCGAATTCACCAGCTGCTCTGTGGGAGAAAGGTGGGCAGTCTCCTCCCATGCAATTTGGTGCCCTTGAAAACCCTCAGGGTCAGCTGTGGTTTGGTTTCAACTCAACAGTACTGAGCAACAGTCGGAGAGAAATAGTTGAAGTGTTCGCCCTCTACTGCTGCTTGACTGAATTCTAAGGAATTGTGGGAGAAAGCAGATGTGAGAACAGAGTCTGAGAATGAAAAAGACAGTACTGTCATTCAGAAAAGGTAGAAAAACAGCTTGTTACTAAAAGTGGATCTTGGCTAAAAGCAGAGAGTACCAGAGGAATGTCTATCTGTGTTTCATTGACTGTGCGAAGTCACTGGATTGTGTGGATCACAACAGAGTGTGGCTGACTCTGAGAAGAGTGGGAATCCCAGAACACTTGACTGTCCTTAAGTGAAATCTATACTTGAACCAGGAAGCGGTTGTCAGAACAGGAAACTGCATGGTTCTAAATTGGGAAGCGCATGCATCAAGGTTGTGTCCTGTTTCCATAACTTTTCAATCTATAAGCAGAACAGATTATCCGGGAGGCTGGGCTCTATGAAGAGAAAAGTGGCATCAGGTTTGGAGGCAGACTCGTCAAGAGTCTGCGTTATGAAGATGACATAACCCTGCTTGCTGAAACTGAAGAGGACCTGAAGCACTTGCTGCAGAAGATCAAGGCTGCAGCCTTCAATATGGATTGAAGCTCAATATCAAGAAAACGAAGATTCTCACCACTGTAGCATCAAGATAAATGATGAAGAGATTGAGATTGTTGACAACTTCAATTTGCTTGGCTCTACAGTCAACACTCTTGGTACCAGCAGCCAAGAAATTAAAAGATGAATTGCATTGGGAAAGTCTGCTGTCAGAGACCTCTCCAAAGTACTGAAGAGCAGTGATGTCAGTCTTGAGACTCTAAAGTGCTGGTACAGGCCTGGTCTTTGCGATTACTTACTATGCATCAGAGAGCTGAACAATGACTAGGGATGATAGGGAATTGTTGCCTTTGAGCTATGGTACTGGAGAAGAGTATTGACTATACCATGGACTGCTAGGAGAACAGGATAGAGACTAAGGTGCGCCTGATCCGGGCTATTGGGATGATAGAGAATTGATGTCTTGAGTTGTAATGCTGGAGAAGAGTGTTGAATATACCATGGACTGCTAGGAGAGCAAACAGGTTTGTCCTGTAGAGGGTGAAGCCAGAATGCTCCTTGGAGTAAAGGATTCTTAAGCTTTGTCTGACATACTTTGGGCTTGTTGCAAGGAGGAACTAGTCCTTGGAGAGAGACATCATGTTTGGCAGAGTGGAGGGGCAGCGCAGGAGAGGAAAACCTTCAATGAGATTAATCGATTCTGTGACTGGAGTGGTGGGAATGAGTGCGTTTGAGATGGCTAGGTTGGAACAGGATAGAACAGCGTTTAGGGCTCTTTTACATAGGGTCACTATGAGTCACAAGTGACTCGATGGCACATAACAAGACAACATCCGTAAACAGGGCTGGGCTTGCTTTTTTACTGTACTGGAGAACATTCTCTGATGCTCACAGGGATTGGCGTTTAAGAAGGCCCCTTTTGTCAATCTTACTTTCCCAGGTTGTGTATTTTTGGCTATGTTTAAAAGCCTAATTCATACCATAGGCCAGAATTCGAATTTTGTTTCCATTTTGTCTCTTATGATCTTTATGGTTTTGGCTTTTAACCCTAGGTCTCTGATTGGTTTTTGAGTTGGGTTTTGTGCATGGTGTGAGATGTGGATCCTGTTTCAGATTTCTGTAGGCAGATGTCTAGCTTTGCCAGCACCATCTGTTAAAGAAGTTGTTATTGTTTCTCCATTTAATAGGTTTTATTTCCTTGTCTAATATAATATAGAGGAAATGGATAAGTTCCTCAATACCCACACCTACCCAAATTGGCACAGACAGCAGTGAGCACTTGATCAGACCCATCTCAAGAGAAAAATTGAGCAAGTCATAACTAGACTTCACCCCCCAAAAAAGTCCTGGCTCAGATGGCTTTAAAAGTGACTTCTACCAAATATTCAGAGATGAACTATTATCAATGCCATTAAATTATTTAAAAAAATAGAAAAGGAAGGAACATTTAGAGAGTCATTCTTTGAAGTAAGCATAACCATAATATTATAACCAGGCAAAATCATTGCTCAAAAAGAAAGCAATAGACCAGTATCTCTCATGAACATTGATACAGAAACTCTTAACAGAATCCTGACTAGTAGAATTTGACAGCATATAAAAAAATAATTTTACCTTACCAAGTTGTCTTCATAACAAATGCCAGGCAGGTTTAACATAAGAAAAACAATTAATGTAATCCATCACATTAATATGACATCACAGAACACAACACAAGAACCTCATAGTTGATGCAGAAAAAGGTCTTTGATGAAAGCCATCCCTAGTTCCTGATTAAGACACTCAGCAAAATAGGGGGAAAAGGGCATTTCCTCAACGTAGTGAGAAGTATATATGTAAAACAAAGAGCCAACATCATTCTCAATGGAGAGAGACTAAAAACTTTTCCCCTGTGATCAGGGACCAGGCATGGTTGCCCACTAGCACCATTACTATTCAGAATTGTATTGGAAGTTCTAGCCAGTTCAGGAAGGCAAGAGAAAGGAATATGAGACATCCAAACTCGCAAAGAGGTGGTGAAACTGTTGCTATATGCAGATGACATGATACTGTACATAGATAAATCCAAAAAATTCAATGATAAAACTTAGACCTAGTAGCAGACCAATTTAGTGGTGTAGCAGGATATAAAAACAGTATACAAGAGTCTTTGAGATTTCTTTACAGCAACAAAGAAGAAAAAGAGACTAAGAAAGCAATAACATTTACAGTAGCCAACCACAAGATGAAATACTTAAGAATAAGTTCTAGTGGCGTAGTAGTTAGAAACTATACTGCAATCCCAAAGGCACACAGTTCAAATCCACCAGCTGCTTTGCAGGAGAAGGATGGTCATTTTCGCCTCTTGTATCTTGTTGCTTCTGAAAACCTGCTAAGGGTTGGGTTAGTTCTGACTCCATGGTTTAACAGACACACAAAAGACCTTGATAAGGGAAACTACAAAATACTACTACAAGAATTCTTTATATATTTTTAAAAAACATGTCTGTAGAAGTTTTCATTTTAATTTCTTATTTCTCAAATTATTTTCTAGCTTAATGTTTATTTCTCAGGAAATTATTTCATTTTAGTCTCATTTTCTTGGGACCCTCTCTATTTAAACTATTCCTTTACTGGTAATCTCTTTTAATTTTTGTTCATAATTTTCTTATATAAATATGGCTGTTTTATTTTCATTCTGTAGTAATTTTATTCTTTTAAAAGTATTAGGCTCTAGTTTTTATCTATTCTGTTAATATGTCTGTGACATCTTTTTTTCATTACAGGGATGTTACCCTACTCCTTTTTCTTAAAAAATTTTGTATTTGACCATGATCTTTTTGTGTTGATCTTTAATTAAGTTCAAGCAGATGAGGTATTTTCTTGTACTTTTAGGAAGTAAAAGTGAACCGGATGGCTTTAGAACAGCTTGTGTGTGTGTGTGTGTGTGTGTGTGTGTGTGTGTGTGTGTGTGTGTTTTTTAGGTGGTAAAAATTCATGTCCTCATACTCTTTGAGATTTTTTTTCTACTTCCCTCCTCTGCTTTCCTCTGGTCTTTCTCTTTCCTTTTCCCTTATTGCCCTTCTCTTAGATGTTCTTAGACTTCAGCAGCTCTTCACTACAGGACTTGACTTTGAAGGGAGTATTGGTGTTTCATGTTGAGTATTGTAGAGTCTCGCCTTCTCCCTCATTTCTATTCTAGATGTTCTTTCTACTCACCCAGTGAATTAGATTTTGCAGAACCTTCCCTACTTTGGATACGATTGCCAGTTGTTGTTGTTAAGTACCATCAAGTTGACTATGACTTGCAACAACTTTATAATATTTCTGAACCTTGCCCTGTCCTGTGCCATTGTTACAAGCTCCATCTTGTTAGGGTCTTCCTCTCTTTCACTGACCCTGTACCTTTCACACCATGATGTCTTTTTTTAAGGACTAGCCCCCCTGACAACATGACCAGAGTAAATGATATGGAATTTTACTATTCCTTGCTTCTAAAGAACATTTCTGGTTACACTTCTTCCAAGACAGATTTGTTTGTTCTGTTGGAAGTCAATGGACTATTTAATACTCTTCACTAGCTTTACAATCCAAAGATGTTAATTCTTTTTTGGTCATCCTTAGTCATTGTCCAACTTTCTCTTGCATACAAAGCAATTAGAAATATTGTGACTTGGATAAGCTACCTTAGCCTTTGAACTGATTGTATGAAGCAATTGAAATTACTGTAGGTTGGATCAGGATCATTTTAGCTTTTATTGACATCTTTGTTATTCTAGCACTTTGGATTTCTCCCGTTCTTCAGAGAAATCCAAAGCTAAAAGTCCTATTTATTATTCTTCATCATTATTTTTTCTTCTTTGGATGCTGAAGCGAGATGGTTCTTTGTTCTCATTCATTTTTATTTAAGGGGTTACAGAGACAACCTTGTGATGTAGTTTTTTATGTTTTAGTTGCTCAATTTTTATTATTATCTTTTAGGAGAGTTTAAAATTACGTACTGCTATCTTTTTCACAATCATTTGAAAGAACTTTAAAAAAAATTAACTGGTGTGAATTAGGGGAAAAGAATAAAAATGAGAAAGATGCTCAGTGATGGCTTTGCACTGTTGCAGAGGTTGGTAATTTTTACTATAGTCAAGCAAGCATTTATCACAGTCTTGTAGATATCATCAAGATTTTGTTTTCTGGGGTTCAAAATTAACCTGGATAAAAACAAAAAATTAACCTGGATCAGTACCATCTCACTCCAGTAGCAGTGGAAAAGTTTGACAGAACAGAAAGCAATAAAAATTGGAATGAATGTGAAGAGTTTGGAACTCATATACATTGCTGGTAGATTTATAAAGTGGTGCAATCACTCTAGAAGGCAGTTTGGCATTTCCTCAAAAAGCTGAACATAGCAATTCCATATGACCCAGCTATTCCATTACTAGGAATATACCCCGAGGAAAATAGAACTGAGACACAAATGGAAATTTGTACAGATGTTTATCGCAACATTATTAACAGTAGTAAGAATATGTAAACAACCCAAATGTCCATCCATAAATGAATGGATTTGAGTAATGGTGGTATATTCACAAGATGGAATACTGTATAGTTCTTAGAAGCAACGATTTTGAAAAAAATGCGACATCACATGGGAGAGACTGGAGAGCATTATGCTGAGTGAACTAACTCAGTCTCAGAAGGACAAATCCTGCATGAGATCTTTTATTGTAATAATAGAAGGATAACTAGTAAGATGAGTATAAAGATAAGATCCAAAAGGGGAGAAAGGAGAGGAGCTGAGCGAGGGGAGGGGTGATAATAAGGCGATTGCAGAGATTGGTGGGTGGAGGGAGAGGCTGAAGGAATTGGGAAGGATTCAGTGGGGACATGAAAGAATGGGCTGTTAGCGGGCTTAGGCGGTGATTGTTGTTGTTAGGTCCCATCAAGTTGAGTATGACCCATAGTGACCCTATGAACAAAAGATCTGAACCCTCTCCTATCCTGTGCCGTCCTCACACTTCCTGACACACAAAGAACCCATTGCAGCAGTCACTGTGTCAGTCCACCTGATTGAAGGTCTTCCTCTCCTTTGCCAACTCTCTACCTGGTTGAGGGTGGAGCCATTGTTTATAGGATCACTGTGGGTTGTCAACTCTACACATACAACAACAACCACCTAGAAACTTATAGGAAAGAGTAGAACTACACATAGGGATTCTAAGTCTGTAAATTTTATGAAAGCAGACTGCCACATCTTTCTCCCATGAAGCAGCTGGTAGGTTTGAGCCATCATTCCTTTTGTTAGCAATAAACTCTTTAGCCACTGCACCAACAGGAGCTCCTAGACAACCCTTAACAGGTACTGTCAAGTCAGAACTGACTCATAGCTGACCTTCCAGTGGGTTTTCAGAGGTAGTATCAGTTGCACGGGAGGAGATTGCCCATCTTTCTCCCTCAGACCTGCTAGTGGATTCGAGCTACTTGACCTTGGCTTGATACTGTGACTCCTTTCCACTAAGCTGCCAGAGTTCCCTAGGAAACTCTGAAGACGGTATGTATCCCTCATGGTTGATAGTTTAGCTCTTAACAGTTTGTCTTCTTGACATTGAGCTCATGATTTCGAAAGGCGCTTGTATTTTGTAGTCTTCATAGACCATCCACTTCAGCTTCTTTGTGTTGTTGTTGTTTTGTGCTGTCGAGTCGCTTGTGACTCATAGCGACCCTATGTACAGCCCGAAACCCTGCTCTGTCCTGTGCCAATCTCATTGCCTCTGACACACCCATCCTGATTACCCCAGTCACTGAATCAATCCATCTCATAGAGGGTCTTCCCCTCCTACGCCGTCCCTCCACCCTCTCAAGCATGATGTCCCTCTCCAAGGACCTCTCCCTCCTTACAACATGTTCAAAGTATGTCAGACGAAGCCCCAGAATCCTTGCCTCCAAGGAGCAGCCTGGTTTTACCCTCTCCAGGATGAATCTGTTTTCTTAGCAGTCCATGGTACCCTCAGTACTCTTCTCCAGCACCACAGCTCAAAGGCATCAATTCTCCTTCTATCCTTCCTTGTCATTGTCTAACTCTCTGATGCATAACAAGTGATTGCAAAGACCATAGCCTGTATCAAATGCACCTTAATCTCCAGAGTGACACCATTGCTCTTCAGCACCCTGAAGAGGTCCCTAACAGCAGACTTTCCCATCACAATATGCTTTTTGATTTCCTGGCTACTGGTGCCAAGAGTGTTGACCGTGGAGCCAAGCAGACTAAAGTTGTTAATAATCTCAGTCTCTTTACCATCCATCCTGCTGCTGCCAGTTGGTCCAGTGGTGAGAATCTTTGTCTTCTTGACATTGAACCTCAACCATACTGAAGACTGCAGTCCTTGACCCTCTGCAGCAAGCCTTTCAGGTTCCCCTCAGTTTCAGCAAGCAGGGTTGTGTCATCTGCATAAAGCAGATTGTTGATAGATTCCACCAATCCTGACACCACCACACCTCTCCTCATAGAGCCCCGCCTCTCGGATAATCTGTTCTGCATACAGGTTGAAAAGGTACGGAGATAGGACACATCCCTGGTGTACACCCTTCCCAATTTTGAACCATGCAGTGTTTCCCTGCAGCTTCTTTAGACTTGTAACTTAAATAGTATATTTGACTGTACACTTTGTTTCTGAAGCATGTATTTTTTTTGATATGGCAGTTAAAAAAAACCCAAACAAACCAGGGTGGACAAAATACCAGTAATACACCTCAAAATGTGTATCCGTGAAGCCTTTGAAGGTAAAAAATAATGTCTTCGTATCTTTTTCCTCACCTTTGTTATCTTTCACAGTTATTGTAAGGCCCTGCACATGGAGGTGCTCAATATGTAATCATTGAATTAAACTGCAAAGGAAAAAATTTCATTGATTAGAGACCCTCCCTATTTGATAGAATGAATCTTTCTTCCTTAGTTATTCATGAACTAATTTCTGTAGTTTCAAGTAAATTCATTTTCCTGTATTCTTAAATAATGACACCTTAAAATACTTCAGAGCCTGAAGTGATAAAAAGCAGCTGTCAGTCATGCTGTGGGCTGTGCCCAGCCTCCAGCTTCTTAGAAGAATACCTGCTTCAGTCTCTTGGTTTCTGGGAAAATGTTGTTAAAGAGAAGAAGAAGAAAATGCCTTTCATAAAATTATCTCCCAATAAGGAATCTATAGTCAAGTGAAATGAGATTAAAACAAAAATGTTAAGTTCCATATTCTCAGGTACATTTACTGTACGAGAGCTTTATAAGTTTGTTCTGAGAATGTTAGATCATTAACTACTAAATCTGGAATGGCTGTTGGCATTAATCTGGTTGAAATATCTTTTATAAGGGGTGTGTGTGTGCCGTTGAGTCATAACCAACCCACAGCTGACCCTCCAGTGGATTAAGTAAATCACATGGGAGACGACTGCCCATCCTTCTTCCACAGAGCAGCTGGTAGATTTGAACCACGAGCCTTTGGAATTGCATCACAGCTTCTCTGAGGGATCGTGAGGGGGTTTGGTGGTCTGAATCCATCACTGCTGCGTACAATAGTTCATGTGTGCCCGTGAGACTTTTTCTGAGTGCAAGCTGATTTACCTTAGATTCTCAAGTATGTTGGTCTTAAAATAATGTCAAAATCAGTAAATCTTAACCTATTTCCTGACACATTGAACACTAATAAATGGACACCCTATAAAGTGTGCGACATCAGGATCAGAGTAAGACTCATCAACAACTTGTGTTCTCCTGATGATGCAATCTTGCTTGCTGAAAGTAATGCGGACTTGAAACACTTTGTGCAGAAAATCATAGACTTCAATTCCATCTGAACATCAAGAAAAATATCTTCATCACTGGATCAATAGGCAGCATCATGATAGACAAAGGAACGATTGAAGTTGTCAGCAATTTCATTTTACTGTTGAATCAACAGCCAGGTAACAGAAGTCAAGAAATAAAAAGATGTGTTGCACTGAGAGAATTTGCTGTCAGAGACCTCTCCAGAGTGCTAAAGAGCAGGATGTCAGTTTGACTGAAGTGCGCTTGATCCAAGCCATGTGTTTTCCAGTACTTGCTGTACATCTGAAAGGGCGGCAGAAGAAGAACCAATGCCATTGAGTTGTGGTGTTGGAGAAGAATGCTTGACTATTCCATGGATGGCCAACAAGTCTCTGCTGGTGAATGTGCAACCAGTGTGCCCCTTAGAGGTCAAGGTGATAAAAAGTTAATCTCACATACTTTGGGCATGTTGTCCAGAGGGGCCAATCCTTGGGGAAAGGACATTATGCTGGGAGAGGTGGATGGTCAGAGGAAGACAGGGAGATGCCCAGCAAGATGGATTGACACAGTAACTGTAACAGAGGGCTTGAGTCATATCAGAGCTGATGTGAACTGGGCAGAGTGTAATTGAGATCTGTTCCTAGGGTCACTGTGAGTCATAGGCAAGTCTAATCAATGACACTTAACAACAGTAGCAATACATGAATAAAGTAAAAGGTCAGTAAAAAGACAAGCAAGAGAAAAGATGAAAATGAATGTCAGTGAAGACACAGAAACTTGGTTTTGAATGGAGAGTGGCTTAAAGGAAAGAAAGAAACGATGAAGTAAGAGCTGAGCTGAAGAGTTCAAAGGGTGGCTTCAGAAAACAAAAGTAAAATATTTTTAATGACCTCATATACATACTAAAGCTGCTCAATGAAGAAAGGGAACTGAAGGGGAATTAATGCCTTTGAATTACAGTGCTGAAAAATATTCAATATACCATAAACTTCTAGAAAGAAAATCAAGCAAATCTATCTTGGAAGCAGTTCAGTCACAATGCCCCTTAGAAGCAAGGACAGTGAGGCTTTGGGGACATGTTGTCAGAAGGAACTATTCCCTGGAGAAAGACATTATGCTTGGTAAAGTAGGTCAGGAAACCGGGGGAGACTCTGGGATGGAGCCATACAGTGGCTTAGTGATGCACCGCCCCCCACCAGTGATTGAAAGTGACTGCACGGTTGGTCATTTATTCTCTATGTATGTAAGAGCTCTGTGATTTATAACTGACCGAATGACACCTAATAACATAACTGTTCCTTAGAATTAAAAGTACAAAAGGAAGCACAGAAGTCCATGTGTCTTTTGTGAGGCCACCCTGCTGAATACTGATGGAACGAGGCTGATTGGTGCTGGAATAAGGGCTCACAGACCTCATTCAAATCCGTGTGTGTGTGTGTGTGTGTGTGTGTGCGCGCGCGCGCGCGCGTGCGCGCATATTCCCTCTAACTACTCTTGGAAGTAGCTGTTTTTGTATTACAGATGAGGCGACTGGGGCAGAGAGGTTAAAGAACTCACCTCAGGTCATTCCGTGAATTAATGATTTATCAAGACTTGATCCTAGTCATCTTGGCTACAGAGACTATACCCTAAACAGCCCCAGTGCTCTGCCCCTCCTAAAAGACCCCCTAGCGTGCTTTGCTGCCAGTGAGCCGGGATGTCAGAGAGTTCTTGTTTGTTGTAAAATAGACAGTGTCTTTATACCTTTTTATATTGAGGTATTTTGTGCCTTTTTTTCTCTTTTTCCTCCAGCATGCAATGATGTTGCCTGTTTTAACTCACCACATCCGCTACCATCAGTGCCTAATGCATTTGGACAAGTTGATAGGATATACTTTCCAAGATCGTTGTCTGTTACAGGTGAGAATTACTCCCCTTACACAACAACAAAAGCAAGATTGGAGCAGTTCATCTTGTGAGTTACAGATAGTATGCTGGGTCTCTATACTGCGAGGTGACAGGACTTTCAAAACCCACTCTGTTATTCTACCCTGATTGCTTCTTGCCTTTTTCCCCTCCCCACCCCCTTTCTCTCCTTTTCTTCTAAATTTTGAAGCTGTTCATGAAACTTTAGGCTACAAAAAAATGTCTCTTTCACACCCAACCCCTCTGCTGAGTATTCTAATTCTGCTCTCAAAGAGGTGGACTTGTGGGTTTTCTTTGAAAGAGAACTTAGACTCGAGTCCTGGAGATTTGCACTGGAGGAAATGGAATAGATAACTAAACCATTGACATGGAGTAGATTTCTCCTCAGTGGCCCTAAAGAACAGGCTCCAAGGCTGTATGTTCTTACACCCTACTTCTTCTTTCGCCTCTAGGAGAGCCAGTGGTTTAGAACCACTAGACTTTAGATTAGCAGCTGAGTGCTCTAACCTGCATTTCTCTTATGAGTCCTAAAAGGAAAAAAAAAATTCAGGAGGATAACATTGTGCCGACGGAGCAGATCCCTAGTTCATTTCATTTGAAGGGATTACAAAATGGTCTGGGCTGCATTTTTATGACTCATTTCCATTTTAGCTGGCCATGACTCACCCGAGTCATCACTTGAATTTTGGGATGAATCCTGATCATGCCAGGAATTCTTTGTCTAACTGTGGGATTCGCCAGCCCAAATATGGAGACCGAAAGGTTCATCACATGCACATGCGGAAAAAGGGTAGGTCTAGATGTTACGGATGTAGTGTGTCTGTATGTGTTGGCCCATACTGCCCAAGTTGGGAATCGTGTCCGCCCTGGGAATGCTTCCCTGTGTGACTGTTTCAGGAGCCATAAGCAATCGCATTCACTTTGAGCAAAGCCTCAGAATAACGGTGGATAAAGTTTTTAAAAAATGCTTTTCTTTGTCCTGTTGAGTGTTTTCATTAGCGTGATCAAATTTTTAGACATAAAAATTTGAAGTCAAATTGGGATGCAGTAGATAAATCTGTGTATTTGAGGCATTGCCCCTAGAATGTTGTCAGTATTTACATGCATGTTATGTAGGCATTTCTTTTTTGTTTTTAATAGGCATTAACACCTTGATAAATATTATGTCGCGCCTTGGCCAAGATGACCCAACTCCTTCAAGGTGAAGTAGACTTTTTTGGTAACTGCTTTATTGAGATTTAATTCATATACCATACAATTAATTTTAAAGTGTACAGTGGTTTTTACTGTGTTTTTGTAAAATCTCACAACTGTCACCACACTTAATGCTAAAAATACTCATTGGCTCCAGAAATAATCTCTATGCCGATAAAAGGTCTATCATTAGTTCTCCTTAACTCATCTTGTCCTAGGCATACACCAGTCGGCTTTTCTGCTCTGTAGATTTACCTGCTCTGGACACTTCATATAAATGGACTTATACCATAATGTGTTTCTTTATGGCAGACTTCTTTCACTTAGCATAATGTTTTCAAATTCAGCCATTTTTAAAGTAGAGATCAGTACTTTATTTCTTGATACTGCCAAATAATGTTCCGTGCTACCGTTTTGTCATATTTTGTTGATCTCTTTGTGAGTGCATGAGCATTTGGGTTCGTTCCACTTTGAGGCTCTTGTGGAGAATGTTCCTTTGTACAAGTTTTATGTGCAGATATGTTTTGATTTCTCATGTGTGAGAAATCCAGGAGTGAAATTACTAGACTTGATGGTCACTCTCTCTAGCCTTAGAAAGAACGGACAGACTGTTTTCCAAAGTGATGCCCCATTTTACATTCTCACCAGCTGTGTATCAGACTTTGAATTTTTCACAGTCTTCACAAACACTTCCTATTGTCTGCCTTTTGGGATATAACTTCCTAGTGGATGTGAAGTGTACCTCATTGTGCTTTTCATTTGCATCTCCTGATGATGTTGCACATATTTTTGTGTTTTTATTGGCCATTTGATTATCTTCTTTGGAGAAATACCTATTTAAATCTCTTTCATTTTTAAAATTGGGCTACTTGGGTTTTTATTATTAATTTATAGTCATTCTTTGTGTACTTTAGTTCTTAGTCTGATTTATCAGCATTTTCTTTCATCCTGTGCACCAATTGTGTTTTCACTTTTTGGTTATGTCTTCTTTTTTTTTTATTTTTTTTTTTTTTTTTTTTTTTTTTTTATTTTTTTTTTTTATTATTTTTGTGTGCGTGTACCGTCAAATCAGATCTGACTGGTACAGGAGGAGATTGTCCCTCCTTACCCGGCAGAGCATCTGGTGGATTCGAACCGTGCGCCTCTGGGATTGTAGTTGCAGCTCCTTGCCACTAGGCCACCAGAGCTCCCCTTGGTTATGTCTTCTGACACACAGAAGATTGCAGTTTGGATGATAGCCACTTGATTTTTTCCCTTGGTGGCTTGTGCACTTGATGTCATGCCTAAGTAACCTCTCTCTCTTTCTCTCTCTCTATCTAGCTGTCTCTCTCTGTCTGTCTCTCTGTCTCTCATTGCCATCAAATAAGAACTAACGGCTGACCCTCTATTGAGTTTTTACAGCTCTAAGTCTCATGAGAGGAGATTGCCTGTTTTCTTGCAAGGAGCTGCTGGTGGATTTGAACTGTCAGAGAGATGTGGTTGTTGGGTTAGCAAGTCAACACCCTAAGGACTGTGCCATCAGAGCCCCTTGAACCTAGTCTAAATGAATCCTAATGCCTGTGTTTTTCTCTATGAGTTTGATTTCAGATCTCCAGTTCATTTGGAGTTAATTTGTGAATGTGGTGTGATGTAGAAGTGCAACTGAATTCTGTCGTATGTGAAGGTGTACTGTCCCGGCACCATTTGTAGAAGACTTAGCTCTTTTCCCCTGAATTGTCTTGATAGCCTCATAAAACAATCACTTGCCATGAAAAATGTGGGTTCATTTTAGGACTCTTGCTATTTATATCTGTCCTTGTGTGTACCATATTGTCTTGATTCCGTAGCTTTGTAGTTTTTTAAAACTTGAACTCTCCCTCTATATTGTTCCTTTTCCAGATTGTTTGGTCTCATCTGGGTGTCTTCTGCTTTGATGCGAATTGTTGGATGGGTTTGTCAATTTCTGCAGTGAAGTCAATTGGAATTTCTTAGTGATTATGTTGACTTTATAGATTAATTTGGGAACTGTTACTCTGTCATATTGAGTTGCTATGAATTGAAATCGACTTGATTGCACAGAACAACAATAAACAATATTATTATGTATTCCAATCTATAAACTTTTCCATTTGTTTATATAGTTTCTTTTAACAATGACTGTCATGTTCAGAGTATAAATTTCGAATGTGTCTTATTAAATGCATCCCTCAGTATTCTTCTGGTGGTATTGTTAGTCAAATTGTTGTCTGAATTTCATTTCCACATAGTTCATTCCAAGTATATAGAAATACAAATGATTTTTATTGATCTTTATTCCGTAGTGTTGCTGAATTAATTCATGCTAATACTTTTTTTTGGTGGCTATCTTAGCTTTTTCTGTATGCATGATCGTGTCATCTACAAACAGAGATGATTTTATGTCTCCCATCTGAATTGATCTGAAAGCTTTTTATTTCCTCCTCTTGCTCACATGTAACGGCTGGACCCTGCAGTGCAGTATTGAATGTTGTTCTTAGGAGCCATCGAGTTGACCGTGACTCACAGCAACCCCGTGAACTGCAGATCTGAACTGTGCTCTATTCTGAGCCATCCTCATCCTTTCTGACTTACTTGATCCCATTGATGTAATCACTGTGTCAGTCCTTGTTGTTGAGACTTTTCCTCTCTTTCAGTGATTCTCTCCTTTCCAAGCTTGATGTCTTTTTTCAAGGACTGACCTCTCCTAGCAGCTTGTCCAAGACAATTTTTTGACAGTCCATGAGATATTCACTACTCTTCTCCAACACCACAGATCATAGGCCTCAGTTCTTCATCATCCGTCTTCATTGTCTAATTTTTCAGATGGCATAGCATGTAATTGAAAAGACTGTGGTCTGGATCACGTGTGCCTTAGTCTTTAAGGGGATGTTGTTGCTCTTTAACATTTTAGAGAGGTTCTTGACAGTAGATTTTCCCAATGCAACACATCTTTTGGTTTCTTGACTGTTTGTACACAGGTGTTGATTGTGGATCCAGGTCAGATGCCATTATTAACAGCTTCGACCTTTTTATCTATCATGATGTTGCCTGTTAGTGCAGTGGTGAGTGAGAGTTTGTGTTTTCTTGCTATTGAGACCATCTTGAAGGTTGTAGTGTTTGATCTTCTGCAGCAGAGGTTTCAGTTCCTTCTCACTTTTCTGCAAGCAAGGTTGTGTCATCTACACGATGCAAGTTGCTGATGAATCGTCCTCCAGTACTGTTGTCACATTCTTCTTCATGTAGACCAGCTTCTCTAGTGATATGCCCAGCATACAGAATAAATAGTTTTGGAGAAAGGACACACACTCCTTTCTGGATTTTTAGACCATGCAGTCTTCCCTCGCTCTCTGTGGACAATAGCTTCTTAGTCTAGATATAGATTTCTCATAAGCATGATTCCCATTCTTGTCTGTATTAGCTCTAAATTGTTATGATCCACAGTGTCAGATGCCTTTGCATAGTCAGTAAAGCAGATAGACATCCTTATGGTATTTTCCGCTTACAGCTAAGATCTAACTGACATCAGCAGTGATATCACTTATGCCACGGCCTCTTCTAAATCCAACTTCAATTCCTGGCAATTCTTGGTTGATGTACTGTTTTAGCTATTTGTTAATTTCTACAAGACTTTATTTGAGTATGTTATGAATGTTATTGTTGTTTTTTATTGCCATGAAGTTGAGCATGACTCTTTGTGACTCTATGAACAAAAGACCAGAAGCCTTTCTATAACTATTGTAGTTTCTCAAGGTTCATAGTTTCCAGAGGCATGTTGTTCAGGAAGTGGATGCCACTCCTGCTTCCAAATGTTTTGAGTAGATGTGACAAAACCGTACATTTAATTTTACTCTAGTTATTAGATGAAAAACAGTGTTCTACTGTTAAGTATGATGTTATCTGTAAATTTTTCATAGATAACTCTTTATCCAGTTGTAGACATTTCTTCCATTTTCCTATCTGTTGTGGTTATCATCATGAAACACTTCGGTTTTGTCAAATGATTTTCAACATGAATCGCAGGCGACTCGACGGCACATAACAACAACAACACCACATTGAAATGATTGTGGTTTTTATACTTTATCCTCTTAATCTGGTGTATTACATTAATTTTCTGTAGGAAAACAACTTTGAATGCCTGCGATAAACCCCACTTTGTATCAGCTGGGATCAGCTCCTGATTGGGAATCTTTTTGGGGAAATTTTGCATCTAACAGATGATGTACTGTAGTTTTTCTTGTGATGTCATTGTCTGGTTTCAGTATTGGGTTACAATAACGTCATATGTTGTTGTAAGAAGTCTTCAAGTTGAGTACATCTCATAGTGACCCTGTCAACAATAAACTGTTGGACTCTTACCTGGCCCTGCCCCATCTTCATGTTCTCCGCCATCCTCGCCTGGGCTGTAGTCACAGTGTTAATCCAGCTCATTGAGGGTCTCCTCTTTCACTGACCCCCAACATTTCCTGCATAGAATGGGTTAGAATAGAAGACATTAGCTTTCTTGGTTTTACTTTTTCATTTTATGAGGTACTATCCTTTCTTGTTAGTGTCATTATTGTGTGCCTTGAGCCCCTGAAGAATCTGGAAGGGATTCTGGAAAGGAGAGACAAACACTTTTGCACCCTGTGAGGCCTCCGTGTTGCTCTCTGGAGGATTTTCTTGGTCTTTTTAATATGGAACTTGAAAAGTTAGTGCTTGTCACTTTTATGAACCCAATCTTGGATGGGTTAAAGGTAGAATTTTTCTTTTTTTTTTTCAACTCATAGCATCTGTGCATTTTAGAGGAGAATTCTTCCCCGTCACCATGGAGTTTCTAGGATGGCATCCTTTCAGAAGCAAACCTCCAGGCTTTTCTTCTTAGCCACTCCTGGGAGGATTCAGCTGACCACCTTGTGGTTAATGGGGAGCTCTCATGGTCTAAGGGTAAGGAAGTGTTCTGCTAGCCCAAGGGCAGGCATTTCGAATCTACTAACTGCTCTGAGGGAGAAAGATCTCCTTTCAGGCAACTTCCAGCTTCTGAAAACCCACTGGAGGATCGGCTGTGAGGTGGATCTGACTTGAGGCCAATGAATTTGAGTTCTGGGGTTTGTAGCTGAGCACATAGCCTAGAGTTTAAAGTGACTGAGAGACTTGAGACCTTTGTGTCTGTTGGTAACTGGCCTCTGCAGCCAGGACAGTTGTCAGCCCTGGTCACCCGTCTTCCTTCTTCACCTTCCTTCTCCAGAGATCTCGGCCTTGCCTCAGCCTCTTGCCTTGGTATTTGATAACTAGGTTATCGTAAACGAAACTGTCTTTTCTCTTCAACGAAGAGCGGAAAAAAAGACTAGACAGAACCTTAAAATATGTGTTTGAAGATGATCCTGAGTCTCCCTGTGGTGTTCTTTGAGAGACTGAGCTCAGTGAAGATCTGTTGAATTGAAAGAGTCCCGAATCTTTCTCTTGGGGAAGCGGTGATTGTGGGTTCATGTTAGCGGCTCCGTTGCAGAGCCTCCGATGACCTGCTTGATACGTCAGTAAGTGAAGTTCTGAACACCTGTCAGCACCTGTAACCCAGGTCCTCACTCTGCAGACACTTGCTTGTCAGTGATGGAAATAACAGTTTAAAGGCTCCTGGTTTCATTATTATTCGTCACAGATGCTGGCGTGTAAATGATCTCTTTAGATACCACTAGTCCTCTTTTCTAATCTGGGTTTTCTTCTCTGTTAACAGAGGGATGGTTTTCCTACTGGCAGAGGAAATGATAGCTGGAAAGCCATGTTATTTCTTACTTTTTTTATTTTGAAAACAATACCGCTGATTGCAGTTCTAAATAATGTCTGCTTTTCTTTGACACTGGCCTTTGCTGCTGGGGTCAGTAGCCTCTGGCCATGCAGGCAACTGTTTGTTGATGCAAAGTTGACCTCAGGTTCCTGTTCAGGGAGCACCTCCCAGCCTGGGTCACCAGGGTCTGCTGCTGGGAGGTGTGCTGAAGAAATCTTGTTCACATCTAATTTACCAGAGGTCTAGGGCTGCTTCAATATGGAGGTGTTTGGAGAGATTTAAAGGCAACACTGAGAAAGCCCCACTCTCCGGGAGGCGTAGCTGCCTGGGGTGGGGTAGGAGTGACGCCCACAGTAGAAGAGAGACCCGGAGACAGGATGCATGCCAGACAGACACAGGAAGCTTCCCTGGAGCCGAGGGTCCTGTGCTTGGTGTGGTTTAGGGATTAGGGGTCAGGATTGCATTGCACTTGAACAATGGAGTTCAGACACTTTGCCCTTGTATGTTTGTTTGCTGGTTTGTGGTTACAGAATGACAAGTAGCCTCTGTCCAGGGGTCCTAGTCTTATGGTTGTAAAAGCCCTAGGCTGCAGACCAAGTGGTCAGTGGTTCAAACCCCTCAGCCACTCTTCCGAGAAGAGAGGAGCTAGTGTGCTCCCATAAAGACTTGTGTCCATGGAAATCCCACAGGCTTTGTCCTGTAGGCTTACTGTGCTTTGGAATTGATTTGATGGCAGCGGGTTGGAAATACTTGTCTTTTTCTGAACCAAGTGCTGTAAAGTATTCACCATTCTGTCTCCTTCCATACTTGCTCAGAATTTTGAAACTTGAGAAAGGAGAGAGGGAGTAAAGGAGTGAGGGAGAAAGGAATGGAGAGAGAGAAGGAAAGAAACCACTGGAGGTGGTTTGGGGGATCTGTTTCTGGCACTGAGTGGGGAAATGAGGGACAAGGGAGGATGAGGGCAGGGCGGGGAGAAACATTCCTCCTCCAGACCATGGCAACCATCCTTCCCCAATCCTGTAATTACTCTGCCTCCAGATCACCTGCACAGTCATGGCCCTGCCATTTCTGGTGCCTCCACTCTAGTTCTTATCCATATCTTCCTTGAAAGCCTCTGGGACATCTCCTTACCTCCTGGATATAGTGTCATCCTTCCTATGAGCAGTCCTTCCTCTCTTGGCCTGGCTCCAGGCCACTTTCCGGCTCCAGCTTGCCTTGAAGTGTACTTTTCCAGATGCCAAGAACAGGGAAGTGTTTGCTGTTGTCCACGTATGCCCTCTCCCTTCCCTCTGTGCCTGTGGTCGGCAGATCCTCGTTCGCACTAGGATACCTCCAGCCTTCCCACCTAAATCCTGCTTGTGGGTGTTTCATGGTGCCTAGTCCAGTTCTTCAGTGAATTCTAATGAATTTTATTGTCAGGCCAATGTCCTCAGCTCTGCTGCAAGCCGTGTGGTCCTACCCATTTGAAATATTTTAAATGCATAAGAAAAGAATAATTTTAATACAAGAAATATTAAAATATTTCTTTTAAAGGCAAGGACTGCCTTTCACAGAGCAGCTGCTCAGTAAACAAATACTGGATGACATGATGCCGTTCACAGTACTTCTGCTCCCCAGAGTGACTCTTGTTGGTAGATGCTCTGAGTCAAGTACTACTCAGAGTGACCCAGTGAACAACAGATCCGCGCTCTGCCCTGTCCTCTGCCATCTTCATCATTTCTGGCATACTTGAGCTCACTGAAGCAGGACAGTGTCATTTCATCTTGTCAAGGGTCTTCCTCTCTTTTGCTTACCCTCCACCTTTCCAAGCATGATTTTCTTCTCCAAGGAATAGCTTCTTCGACCAACAGTCCCAAAATATGTGAGGTGAAGCTTTGCCATCTTTGCCTCCAAGGAGCACTCTGACTGTACTTTCTTCAAGATGTAGAAATAGGGAAACTGAGGCATAAAGCTATTGTTGTCAGAGTCATCGGAGAAAGTGTAAATGGCTGGTTGGTATCTTTCTTGATTTGGGACAAACTGAGATTTACAAAAAGACAGGGAGACTTATCATTAATAAGTAATTGCCTGTCTGCTTATCAGAACTACAAAAGAATTAACTTTTATGATGGCATCATGAATATTAAATCTCAAGTGAATATGCCACCCATATTTTAAGAAATGTCACTGGTTAGCCACTTGAATCTCAGTGGCATAGTTATTTTTACCTCGTGCAGAGTGTGATGAAATGCTAGCATGCTGAGGTCTCCAGGGGATTGGGCATTTGGTGACATTCGAGTAATCCATACATTAGCTGCAAGACTCTTGGGAAAGAAAGGCCAGCAAAGTGGTAATGAGAAATGCAGGCCGGTGGCGGCCTCAGCTTGTGCTCTGCTTTGTTCTTCCCTCGGATCCGGAGTGTTGTAGCTAGACAGACAAGAATCTGTTGGACCAACAGAGAGACATGTGCAGACTGCTTGTTAAAATCTGTCAAGCTACGAAGTGCCTTTTCAGTCAATTATACATAGATACTTTACATCTGAGAAAACCATAGCGGTAGGAACATCTGAATATGCTGGATAGGTTGACTGCCCTAAATGCTTCAGGTTACATCCCAGAGGTGTTTAAAGGGGCTCCATATGTCCAGTGGTTCTAAAATCTGATGTATCTGTGAGCACTCTTCCCTGCCCTGTAAATGTCTAGGTAAAGGTAGTGTTGTTGTTGTTAGATGCCTTCAATTCTACCACGACTCATAGTGACCCTAATGAGTTAAAGTTAGTCCTCGTTGACAGCAATAACAAATCCTTTCTTCCTTCTTTCATTGTTTATACCTTAGATGTCAGTAAGAGGAATTCCTGAACTGAGAGCAGTGCTTCAGCTGGCCTTCTAAGCCCCTGCCAGCCTCCTGCCCGGTCACTTTGGGATCCAAAGTAGAGAAAATACTATCGGCCCCTCCTTATAGCAGCCACCCAGGTGCTTGGCCCACCCCCAAATGGCTTCCCATCGAGTAAATGGCACGTTACAGCAATTACTGTTAAAGGGAGATTTTTGTGTTTTATAAAGTGCTTTGAACTCCTCAGACAAAATGTGCTGTATAAATGTTACAGTTAATCTAGATTTCATCATGCCTCTGTTGATTCAGTCCTCGAAAACAAATGGAGTGTTTATTGCTCAGTAAACATCTTATGCTGGAGCTTGCTAGTATTTATAAAGGATGATTAAAGAACATATAAACAACGCGAGACGGAAGCAAAGATTTGCTACTGCTGTCAGCGAGGACTAACTGCTCACTCTGTCCATTTTTCTAGATAAACTACTCGATTATGAATTGTTCAGAATAATAATAAACCAAAGTGGTATTTTTATCCCCTTTTTTATTTGTGGTTTATTGCCAGAGTTTACTCATAATAGACACAGACAGACATTTTCTGCTGAATCTGGGCAAATTATTTCACAAACGGCAGGCTCCCTGTTGAATAAACCTGTTTAGAACCGCGAATGACTTTTGTATTTTAACAAACTGAGTAATATTCTAACTTTGAGGTTCTTAAAACCCTAGTTTGTAGTTGTTGTCTCCCTGAGGTTTAGAAAAGAAATGAGAAGCTCTGCTACTATTACTTCCTTCAAAATGTATAGAGTTCAAAGCAGCGATTACTCTTTGACTAGATGTCTTATTATTCTTTAATAAAACATCAGACATTCCGGTGATGGCTGGCCCCCACTCTGCCACTGCCATCACTCTCTCTTTCTTTCCATGCTAATGAGGTCTTATTCCATAGGATGTTGAATTGTTAGGAAGATGATGAAGTCTTTGCCACAGGAAATACGTTTTTATTGTTTTCTTAATGACTTGCGAAGAAAGAATAGGGTCATATTCCTTTCTCCCTGTTTGAAAAACTTACCATTTCTTTCTTAGTTCTCCTCTGTCGCAACAATCATTTATAAGGTTCCTGGAAGTTATCCGGAGGAATTGAGAGCTCATTCCACCACTGTTGGTGCCTCTGTTCCTTGATGCTTGGTTCAGGAATGATGGTAGACACTTCGAGTTCTGATACATTTGACAGAAGACAAAATTGCAGTGCTGAACAGCTTGTTAGATATCTTTCTGTTTGTTTTTAAAGAGTATTCTAGTATTTGAAGAATAAAAGGCTATTGTCTTGGGTGTTGGCACTTTTCAGTCAGCGTCCGGCTACTAGAGTTGCTGTTAGATATTGTTCAATTGGTCTTAACTCACAGGTCCTTGTGGACCACAAAGCTGTGGGACCAGATGCCTGGTTCGAACCACGCCCCAAGTCGTAGCTGTATGTGAGCCCATGGTTGCAGCCCCTCCAGCCAGTTATCACGTGGAGACTCTTCCTTTTTCAATGGCCTTTTTCTTTGCCAAGCATGATAGGTTTCTCCAGAGACGAGTCCTTCCTGATAACCTGTCCCAGGTATGGGAGATGAAGGCACATTTTGACTGACCATCTTCCACGACCCATTTGTTCATTCTACTGGCAGTCCATGGTATGTTCAGTGTTCTTCACTGCAACCAGAAGCAAAAGAAGACACCAGTTCTTTTTCAGTCTTCCTTGGTCACCACGTCCAGCTTTTGTATGCATATGGAGAGATTGAAAATATCCTGGCGTGGGTCAGAAACATTTAGTCTTTAAAAATGTTGTCTTTACTTTTGGAGCAGATTTACCCAGTACAACACATTCTTTGATTTTTTTTTTTATTACTACTTCCCTGAGTGTTAATTGTGGATCCAAATAAAATTAAATCCTTAACAACTCCAGTCTCTTCTCCAGTTGGTGGCTTGTTTCTTACTGGTCCAGTTGGGAAGATTTTTTGTTTTCTTGATGCTGAGAAGTAGTCCATCCCAAAGGGTATGGTCTTTGATTTTCAAGTCCTCTTTGCTTTTAGCAAGCAAGATGTGTCATCCACATATCCTCACTTGTTAGTCAATCTGCAGTCCTGATGCTGCATTCTTCTTAAAGTTTCTCGTTTGTCCATCCTCCAGAGTGAATACAGTGAGAAAATGCAATCCTGGGCCATGCCTTTTCTCATTTCTCCTTTATTGCTAATGGTGGTGTGGTTTTGTTAGGTTCCATCAAGTTGGAACCAACTCATAGCTGGCCCTCCAGTGGGTTGTCAGAGGCAGTGAGTTGCATGGAGGAGATTTTCCATCTTTCTCCTGTGGAGCAGCTGGGGGGCTTGAACTGTGTGCCTTGGGATTGTCAGTGCCACTCTTTACAACAAGCCACCAGAGCTCCTTGGAATAGCAACAGAAATGAAAACGTCGTTTAAAAGCTAGTATATATTTGTTAAGAACAAGATCTGTGTGTTTTGAGGCCTGATACTTTTCTTTTTAAATGAACTATTATTAATTCTTCCTTATAACCATAAAGTAAATCCCTTTCCACCACCCCTGCTTCCCATTATTGACTTAGAAACTTATTCATGGAATGATATGAAATTAAAGCCAGATTCTCAAGCAGATCATGTGGGAGTCACGATTTATTTAATTTACACATATTTTTCTTTTCTACTATATAATGAAAATATAGGGAAACTTTAAATATGGAAAAGAAACTGACACACTTGAATAACATAGGATTGTGTGCTATTCTGTCATAATTTGGTAAATGTTTAAGGCTTGTGGGAATGGAAATGATGGGAGTTAGCCAGTTTATCCCTAAAGTTTCAGTTGTTGGTTGCCTTCAAGTTGAACATGACTCATAGCGATTCTGTGAACAAAAGACTGAAGCCCCTCTACAACTATCGACATTTATCAAAGTTCATAGAGTTTCCAAAGACATGTTATTTAGGAAGTGGGTGCCACTCCTGCTTCCAAAAAGGTTTAGTAGTTAGACCTAAACAGACTTCCTTTTCTCCATTGACCTAGACCTGGTGTTGGCAGGATTTGAGAAAAAGTGTGTGTGTGTGTGTGTGTGTGTGTGTGTGTGTGTGTGAGAGAGAGAGAGAGAGAGAGAGAGACACTATTTTATGATTGTATTAGTAAGGAGACTGTCCAGCTTTGGGGTTGAAAATTGCTGTTGAAAGTAGATAGCATAGGTGGGGATGATGGGACTCATTAAAGCCAGGCAGGTTTAGACTTAATAGGCAGTTTGTAAATTTGCTAGGAAGACAATGGTCCATAGAGCGATATTTAAGGAACTCTCCCGTAATCAGAGTGCGTTCTAGTGGCCCCATGGGTCAGGAGCTGTGCTGCCAATCTAAAGACAGGCAGTTGGAACCCACCACCTTCTCTGCGGGTGGTAGTCTCCTCCAGTGCTATTTACAGCCTCTGAAAATCCGCTGAAGAGTCACTGTGGGTCGGTTCTCACTCAACAGCACCTAACAGTAAAAACAACCTGGAGCCAAGGTGCCAGAGTCTTCAGGTGCAAACCTGTCTTCCTTACTCAACTCCCAGAAAGTCAGTGTTCACACTTCCGTAAAAGAGGGAAGTCTGTCCTTTTTTTCCTGTTCTTTGTTTTAGCCCTGTTTTTGTTAGGTGCCATCGAGTCAAGTATGACCCGTAGCAACCCTCTGAACAACAGATCCTCACACTTCCGGACACACTCAAGCCCATTGCAGCCGTCATTATGTCAGTCCATCTGGCTGAGGGGCTTCCTGTCTTTCTTCCACCCTCTGACCCTCTGCCTTTCCACGCTTGATGTCCATCTCCACGGAAGAGCCCCTCCTAGCCACATGCCCAAAGTATGTTAAACAAAGCTTTTTTTCTGTGACTCCGTGGAGCACTCTAAATGCACTTTCTCCAAGACATAGTTGTTTGTTCTTTTGGCATTCCAAGGGATGTTCCTTACTGTTCTCCAGCACTATGGCTCAAAGGCATCAGTTATTCTTTTAGCCTACATCCCTTAATTCCAGATTCACTCTGTGACTAGCCAAGAAAAAAAAAATCACTCAGATTCTTTCACATTGGAACTTTGAATAACTCATCCTTTCTTCAGCCTACTCTATTTGGATTTGCCTCTATCACTTCACAGCATATACCCTTCAAGGTCCTGGAAGATGTCCCCAGATCACTGACTGCATCACCCGTCTGTTCTCATCCTACTTGAGAGTCTAAGCAACCTTGAGGCACTATGCTGACCACTTCTGTTTGGTTAGAGTATGTTAGGCTAACATACTTCTTCTGCCTCCATAGCCAGTCGTTCTCAGTTGTTGACTCTTCTGCTCTGTCCTTGAACTTTCACACTCCCCAGGCCCACCTCAGATGCTGCGTCTTTTCTCAAGCTGCCTTTTCTCCCTAGAAAATGTTGTCATCTAGTCACTTAAATACTCTCTAAGCATTGCAGGCTTCTTAAGGTTTGTGACCAGCTTTGTTCTCACCTAACAACAGTAGGTTAAAAGATCCAGCACTCTACTGAACCTCTCCATTTGGATATTTGTCAGAGTTACACATGTAAAACTCAACTCCTATGTTTCTCCCAGACTTGCCTTCTCTTTCGTCTTCTGTTCTCAAGAACTAGCACTATCTTCAAGGACTTAACAGAACTAGAACCTGACTCCTTAGGCTAAAATCTAGTAGTCAACCTTCATTCTCTTTTCTTTCACTTTTCATTCTTCTATTCACTCAAATTCCAACTATCAGCCCTTTTTTCAAGTATATATCCAAAATGAGACAGTTTATCACCTCCTCCACCATTATCTCCTCAGCCTCAGCCTCCACCATCTCCCCATAGGGACTACTAATCCACTGGGATTAGCACCCATTCTCTGTAACAGCCAGAGTGGCCTTTTCAAGACTCAAATGATTAGAACAGGACACGTTATCTGCTTGGCCCAAGAGACAGTATTCCACAACAGGACTGAGAGAAACTGACCAGGTTAGACTTCTGAAAGGCACAGGGTTTCCACAGGCCACTAACCTGCCTTGTACTCTACCTACCAGAAAGCAAACATCGTGAAAACAGACATATCCTATGAGATGTCATTATTATATTAAAATGACATAATAGTTTGTAATTTAATAGACAATAATATGTAAGAAGCCAAAGTAATAGAAAAATGCTAAGAATTCCATGTTGTTGTTGTTGCTATGTGCTATCAAGTTACCGGTGTCCCATAGTGACCCCCTATGTACAGCAGCTCTGAAGCCTTCCCGGTCCTGAGCCAGTCTCACTAATTCTGACACACCGACCTCCATTTCCCCAGTCACTGTATCAGTTCATCTCATCTGGGATCTTCCTCTCCTGCTCTGTCCCTCCACCTTTCTGAGCATGATGTCCTTCTCCAAGGACCAGTCTCTCCTGGTCATGTGCCTAAAGTGAGTGAGACAGAGCTTCAAAATCCTAGCCTCCAAGGAGAGACTTGGTTTTACCTTCTCCAAGACAGACCTCTTTGTTGTCTTAGCAGTTCATGGTATCTTTTAGACTCTCCTCCAGCACCACAATTTGAATGCATTGATTATTCTTCTGCCATCCTTAATTTATTGTCCAGCTCTCTGATGTATAGCAAGTAATTGTGAAGATGATGGCCTGAATTAGGCACACCTTAGTCTCTAATTGATGTCATTGCTTTTCAGCACTCTGGAGAGGTCTTTGACAGTAGATTTTCCCAGTGCAATTCATCTTTTGATTTGCAGACTGCTAGTGTCAGGAGTGTTGATTGTGAAGCCAAGCAAGCTGTAATTGTTAACCTCAATCTCTTCTCCATCCATCATGGTGCTGCAAATTGGCCCAGTGGTGAGAATCTTTGTCTTTATGATGTTGAGCTTCAATCCATATTGAAGACTACAGTTCTTGACCTTCTACAGCAAGTGCTTCAGGTCTTTTTCTGTTTCAGCAAGCAGGTTGTGTCATCTCTAAAACATAGGTTATTGATGTCTTCCTCCATTCCTGATGCTATTAGATAGTACATAGTTTTGAATCACTAATCCTTGGAGAAGGACATCATGCCTGGAAGGGTAGAAGGTCAGAGGAGAAAGGGAAGGACTCCCTCCCACCCCGTGTGTGTGTGTGTGTGTATGAGAGAGAATGAAGAGTGGTTTGTGCACTGAGGAAGTGGGCTTGATTTTGATGCAGGTCTCAGAACAAAGAGAACACTGCCTAGGCCTTGAGCCTTGAGGGGTGCCCAGTTTTCATTGTGGCCCAATGGACAGAGAAGAGTGAAGAGTTGTAGGATTGTAGTGAGCCTGAGGCCTCTGAGCTAAGATGGTGCTCTCTAGTAGGAGGAATAAGGTAAAAGCCTTTGATTGCTGAAAGCACTAACCTCCACGACCTGTCCTTTTCTTTCAGCAGAGGGAGGGAATGTAAATGTGTGTTATTTAAGCCATCTCTTGAATTCTTGCTATAGGATTAACCACAACGAACGGCTGGAATTCCTTGGTGATGCTGTGGTTGAATTTCTGACCAGGTGGGTGCACTTTTCTGCCATTCCCCGACCATGCTAATGTTTGACAGGGAACATAGGTAACACAGTACTGCCTTTGTAATTAGCCAAGGAAGGCGCTGGAATACCAGGTGGTTTGTGGCTTGAAAGCTCCGTGTCTGTGGCTCCTTGCCCTCCTCACTTGCTCTCGCTGCTGTAACGAGCAAGATTACGAGATGAAAGGCTGTTGGTGTCTCCGTCCTGTCACGTGTGTGTTCAAGTTGCTCTCAGCCGCCAGAGATCAGCTTGTCTTGGTGTAAGATGCTTCTGAGCTTATTATATTCAATTTGTAAAGAAAGGGATGATATTTTCAAATGTCATTTCATTTTCTGAGATTTGTCTTTGATCCCTTTCCCTCTCGTTCTGACCTCCAGGGAAGTCGGGCTTTCCGAGAAATTCTAACGACTAGAGTTGTGAGTGTGCGTGTGTGTTTCATGTATTTGCGTGTGTGGGAGTTTCCCCAGAAGTACTTCAGGGTCCTTGATTTGGTGGTGGGGGTGGGGAGTACATTTTGTTTCCCCATGTTTCCGGTTCCCCCTTTCAGAGCGGTAGCTCCTGCTTCCTTGGGACTTGCTGCTGTGATGTTTGCTGTCGTGAACCACGCTGGTGTTCTGGGGCCCCTCCTTCTGGGCCCCTTTACCACTGTCCTTGAGAAAGTCAGCATCCATGCCACTCCCGATCCTTTTCCACTGTCCCCTTGTGGACATGGGTGATGACTGTGCTGCCCCTGCCAGTGCTCGGGGCGCCCCAGGACTCTCTTCCACGGACACTCAGAACCACGTCCAGGGAATGGCGTGTCTCCATTCACTGTTGCTGAGTGTTAGATGTGTTTGCTATTGGCACTTTGTGATTGCTTTTCCAGGTTTTTGTTGTCATCAGATCTCTTAAAGTGATCTTTTAACAGAAATCTACATGACAGTTAGGGGAGAATGGTGCTGACTGGGTTTTAGCACATTCGGCCACCCTGTGTTTATTCGGGACCTCTTGATC
>NW_006399941.1:1490332-1498173 GCF_000299155.1 Elephantulus edwardii | reverse complement strand
CTGTGCCTTGGTTCAGCTGGTGTCTCTTGGGTGGTTTTTTTACAGTCAGAATGTGTTGCTCCATATTTATTGACGTGTTTCTTTTTTTTTTTTTCTTTCCCTCGCCACAGCGTCCATCTGTACTATTTGTTCCCTAGTCTGGAGGAAGGAGGATTAGCAACCTATCGGACCGCCATCGTTCAGAACCAACACCTTGCCATGCTAGCAAAGGTAGAGCAAACAGTGGAAGCATTTGTAATGAAGCCTGACATTTCCCTCTTCTGTCCATGCATAATTTTGCATCTGAATAAGCCACTCTTTAGGGCATTTTTAAGGGTGTAATACCAAGAGAGTGATTTTGTTTGGGTCTTAACGATGCAGACTTCTTATTCCGATCCCTCAGTGAGGCTTCCTGATAATAGTGAGGAAAAACAATTGACAGATGTACCCGAGCCGAGT
Source organism: Elephantulus edwardii (assembly GCF_000299155.1). Lineage (NCBI taxonomy): Eukaryota > Metazoa > Chordata > Mammalia > Macroscelidea > Macroscelididae > Elephantulus > Elephantulus edwardii. The sequence goes on along the minus strand of NW_006399941.1, from coordinate 1,497,735 downwards.
GGAACATTTGGGGGATTGAACATGGAACAGAGCAAAAAAGAGGAGCTATTCTGTGATTTCCCTCTGTGTAATATTCCTGTACTGCTTTTGTTTTGTAATTTCATTTTAACAAGCAGAATCACAACTTTTAACAGAACACTCCAGACCATTAACATCTAAAAGGGATACTCTTGCAGATTTTTTAAAAACTCCCAAAGCACAGATCTGTTAATTAGGATTTAAGATAGAGGCTGTCCAGCCAGCCTCATGGGCTCAGCTGGGGCTCCACTGAGCCCTTGCTCCGTTCAGATTCTTGTGCAAGTCTCACTGGACTTTTCTGCCTTGGTGGTCCTCTCAGTCCACAGAGTCTTCTCACAGTGAATCAGAAAAGCTGAGGGGCATGGAAGCTTGCATGCCCACCTGCCCACCCTGCACCTCTGAGTGATCGTGTATAAGTGGTGTTCTTCAAGTTTAAGTTTCCTCACATGTAAGTGCATTCCATTAGCACCTACCACATAGGATACTGGTGAAGGTCAAAATGAGATTGTCATAAGTGTTTTAAGGATTTCAGTTTGCCTGGCACAGTGCCTGTTCATACTAATCCCACAAGATGTTCATGAACCAATAGGAGCTTGGTATTTCTGTGGCTGCCACCAGTGTCATTATAGATCTCATTATAAATACGTCTTCTAGACCTTTGGTCTACTCAGTCCTGGGCACAGTGGAGACTCTAAAATCCCTTATCACCAAAGAGCTGCTGGGAGGCTTTTGTCAGTTTTCCTTTATTTTTGCCTTAAGTAATCTTTCTTTTTTTCCCTTCATTTAGCAGTAAAAATTGGAATTTGACAAAAAGTAGATTAAAAAAACACATCCCAGTTTTATTCCTAGATCTTTAATTTGATCTTGCCAAGGCATTAATTATATTCAAAGTAGGGTTAATTTTAGTCTGTGATTTTTTTTTTTATGTGTGTTAGAAAGAATACATTGCTTCATTTTATGTAATATCTTCACAGTTACAGTGGTGGTTTTGAAGAAGCATTCGAGAATATAAATAGTGATGCTTAATGACATTTTTTAGGCAGGACATGTGCTCACAAAGAATGAGCTAACTGAAATTCTATATTTTACACACTAGTTTTTAATTGTTAACATGCTTAATGTTTCACATCAGTTTCCTCTGGAAAACACATGTTAGTAGATAATCCCTCTTCTAATAGATTATCCCTCTTCTCTTTATCCCCCTCATCTGTTTTAAATGTTATGGAACTGGATTATAAAGTATGGAGTGTGCCATTGAGTGAAAACAGAAGCTATTAAATGGCACATGGGATGCTCTGGCTGGTCAAGAGTATGACCATGTTGTCTATTTTCTCATTTAGAGATTTCTGTAGGATCTTCCTCAGCCCTGTGTTTTAGCCTTCCCGCAGACATTGTCCACTCAAAACCCATCCTCCGTTCCAGCCGCGAGGCGAGTCTCTCCTCTCTCTAGACTAGTTGGTCCCTAACTGTTTGTCAGTTGGAAAAACTGACAGGGAATTGCTAACTAAGTCCTTTCAGAATCTAGTGAAAGTGCAACATCACCTCCACAAACAAGCATTTCATCACACAGGTGACGGAATGCCACACTCTCCTTTTTAAAACTTTCACTGATCCCTTTGTGGAAAAATGCAGACCAGAGACTATAAGAAGTGGGGAAATTCATGACATTCCAGAAATGTTTTTGTTGGTAGATGTCGGTAAGTCTTGTATAACTACCCTGTGAATCTGAACCCTGTCCTATCTTGTACCACCTTCATCTCTGACACTTAAGCCCACTGTGCAGTCACTGTTAGTCCATCTCATTGAGGGGCTTTTTCTCTCTTGCTGTCCCTCCACCTTTCCAAGCATGATGACCCTTTCTAAGGAAAAGCCACTCCAGCAACATGCCGCAGAGTGTATGTTACAGGATAGTTATTTATAATACAAAACATGACTTGATATCTCCTCTACAATAGGGCTCTGGAGACTGCAAACAGTTGCATTTTCTCTGTGAAAATGTGCAACCAGAAATTTATATATTCCAGTACAAACTCTTAAACTTTGGAATTGACTTTTAAAAAGGGATATTTTCTGTGATTGTATTTGTGGTAGTCAAAACTTCTATGTGAGAAATTATATCCTGTGAATTCCTAGCAATGTAAAATGTAGGTTGCATATATCCCTCGTTTTTATTGTCTCTGGCTTTTTCTAATATAAATAGGAACAAATATTTAATATATACACCAAGCTACCCAAAATATTGTGTCTAATCTGATGGTTGATGATGCTGAGATTGTCTAGATTATTCATTGGCTTGTGATTTGTTCCACATTACACAGCCTAGCATTGCTTGGTAAGTATTTATTGAATTGAAATGAAAACAGATTTAAGCATGCCAAAAACAAGTTTCAGTGCTTAAGGCTTTCTCCTTTTGTGGAAAGAATTATTTATTATTATTCAATCTCTAAAATATTATAGGAAAAAAGTATAAAAGCATTCGAGTTGATTTGTATGTTATAATACAATAGGATATTTAAGTAGCTATAGAAATGAAAGGGAAAATATAGTTAAGAGATGTCAGTGAAGCCACAGATAAAGTTAATGCACACAGATATACTCAGAAACCCTTCAAAATTCCTGTAACTGGGCCCCAAACCCAGCACCATGCTTGAGACCAAAAGAGAATATGAAACTCAATTCATTTCAAATAAGAATCCTTAAAATAAGGGCCACTCATTGCTTAGAAAGACTAACTGAATCTTTGGAGATGAATGTGGAATCCTTTCAAAAGGGACACAGGCACCCTCTGTTTTAAACAGAAGTTTAGTAGTGGTACACAATTTGAAGTTTTCTGAGAGTCCCCCTTAACTATGAATGAATGATGATCTTTTTGCCATTAATTTGAAACAAACTCATGAGTGTCTCTCCAGCAGGTTTTCCAAAGCTGTAAGTCATGTGGGAGGAGTTTGTCCATCTTTCTCCAGCAGAGCAGCTGGTGGATTTGAACTTCTTGCCACTGGATTAGAAGTGCAAGTCCTTACCTACTAGGCCACCTGAGTTCCTGCCCCCTTGACTATGCTTTCTGAAAATCTTGTGATACATACGGACATCAGTACTGCATAACTCTGTAAACATATTTTGTGATTTGCTTACTTTTTGATATTTTGAATTTTGTAGAAACTGGAACTGGACCGATTTATGCTTTACGCTCATGGACCTGACCTTTGTAGAGAATCAGACCTTCGGCATGCGATGGCTAATTGTTTTGAAGCATTGATAGGTAATGTCTCTTCATAACCCAACCTCTTTATGTTTGAGACACCTGGGGAGAGGACTCACTCTTGTTTACCCACTTGGCATCTGAAATAGTGTCTGATGTTGCAGAGATGCTTGGCATGTGTTTACTGTGTTGAGAGGGAGGGTGAGTACGTTCCAGATTTGCTTGAGGATCTTGAACATAAATGAACAGAAATGAAGATGCTGGTAGCATTATAAGACAAACAAAAAACCCCAACTCTGAACTACACTCTGGAGCCAGTCTGTCAAAATGTCAGTGTGAAGTGTCTGCTCATGGCCTGTGTCCATTTTTACTTGGGTTATTTACCTTTATCTTGTTGTGGGGCTCGAGTATTTTATAAATTCTAGATATAAGTCCTTTATCTGACATGTCATTACCAAATATTTTTTCCCAATCTGTGGCTTCCCTTTTCACTCTGTTGGAGAAGTTTTTAGATGTGCATAGGGATTTGATTCTTAGAAAGTCCCATTCATCTATTTTATCCTCTCCTGGTTGTAGATTTTTCAGGATGCTTGGAAGACTGTTTATGTTGTGGATTAGGACTACTAGAGTTCTTCCAAGCTTTTCTTTAATGAAATGTATAGTCCTTGGTTTTAGTCCTACGTCTACATTGCATTGAAAAACAAGGAACTCATACAATATTATTCAAAATGGGTGACCTTGGAGGACATTATGCTGAGTGAAATAGCAAAGTCACACAAGGACAGGTGCTGCATGGTGCCACTGTTGTAGAATGGGGACTGACATCAGGGTTGGAGTGAGACTGAGAAAAATTGGATAAATTAGGTATACTGTATTGAAACAGATGAGGGAGAGAACTGTTTGAAAGCGATGTATGGTTGGGTATTATGGTTGACAAGAGTCCAGAATGAAGGTTGCATAGTAGAGTGTACTCGGGGCAGGGGGGTGGGAGTATTCTATACCAATGAAATAATTTTTCTTTTACTTTTCAAAGAGAAGAGCGAGCTGGGGGGAGAGGTGGGCAGGGAGAAAAATGCAACAAAGAATGTATGGAAATCTAAAATCTCTGTAAACATTCATTAAAATTTTAAAAAAAATGTCAGTGTGTGCACTTGTGCAGTGGGGTTTTTTTTTGTTGTTGTTAACTCTTCCAAAAAATTTCTGATTTAAACATGATAGAAAGAATATCTTTTTAAAATCTCAGGACTTCTACTTTATTGACTATGCAAAGACATTTGATTGTGTGGATCATAATAAGTTGTGGCTGACACTGAGAAGAATGGGGGTCTTAGACAACTTAATTGTGCTCATGTGAAACCTATGCTTGGACCAGGAGGCAGACAGAGCAGGGGACACTGGATTTTTTAAAATTGAGAAGGAAATGTGTCAGGGTTGTATTCTCCCTCCATACCTATTTAATATGTGTGCTGAACGAATTATGGGAGAAGCTGGAATCTATGAAGAGGAGTGTGGTATCAGGATTGGAGGGAGACTCATCAGTAGCCTGCATTATGTGGATGACACAACCTTGCTTGCCGAAAGTAAGAAGGACTTGAAGCATTTGTTGCAGAAGGTCAAGAAATACAGTCTTTGGTATGGATTGCATCTCAGCGTAAAGAAAACAAAGATTTTTACCCCTGGACCAATAGGCAGCGTCATGATGGATGGAGAGGAGATTGAAACTGCCCATAACTTCATCTTGCTTGGATTTACAATGAACACCCTTTGGTACGAACAGTCATGAAATAAGGATATACATTGCAATGGGAAAACCTGCAGTTAGGGACCTTTCCAAATTATTGAGGAGTAATGATGTCACTTTGAGGACTAAGGTGCATCTAACTCAGGCCATGGCCTTTCCAATCACTTGTTAAGAATTTGAGAGCTTTGAATTTGAATAAGGATGACAGAAGAAGAATTGATGCCTTTGAGCTGGGTGTTTGGAGAAGAGCACTGAACATCCATGGATGGCCAAAAGAATAAACAAGTATGTCTTGGAGAGGGTGCAGCCAGAGTGCTCTTTGGAGGCAAGAATGATGAGAATCCACCTCACATACTTTGGGCATGTTGTTAGGAGGGACTATTCCTTGGAGAGGGACATGGTGCTGGAATGGGAGGAGGGTTGGCAAAGGTGAGGAAGACCATCCACCCAGTGGATTGACACAGTGACTGCCGCAATGGGCTCTTGTGTGAAAATGGCACAGAATAGGACAGAGTTCAGGTCTTTTGTTCATAGGGTTGCTGTGAGTCATACTCGACTCGATGGCACCTAACAACACCTATTCACTTAACCCAAAACTGATAAAGACACCTTACTTCTCTATCTCTTCTTTCAACGTAACCAGAATATAGCTAACTATTACTACAAAAAAGTATGAGGAATTAATTAGCGGTGAATTCAGGTATGTTTTACAAATATATTTATGGTATATTGACAGTTTCTTGATTTTTTTTTCTCCCTTAATGTATGTGATTAAGTACATTTTATTTTTTAAAAGTAAAGACTTTGTGCCTTTTCCTTTGAAAATGAAAATAAAGGCTTGTCTCTTTTTTACTAATGGTGGTAACGAGAGATGTTTAATAATTGTCCACTTCCTTTTCACAGTAATGTCTGTTTCTCACCAATCTGTCTATTTTTGAGAGTTTGTCATATGGAATTACTATGATCTGTACACATGATATTTTGACAGGTAGTGTTATAGCAGACATGAATCACTGTACCCTTGGCACATTATTTCATCTCTTTGAGCCTCAGCTTCCCTATCTATAATATCAAGTTAGTGTCCTCTGCCTCACAGAGCTAGAAGGATTTTAATATTCCGTTCTAGCAACATTTAGTCCAGAGTGAAGTTCTACTCCCCTGAAACCCTTCTCCAGATCACCTAACTCAGCTGAACTCATTGCCCTCGAGTCAGAACTGACTCAAAGGTGACCCTCCAGCAGGTCTTCAGAAGCTGTAAAAGGGAGGAGACTGACTATCTTTGTCCTGTGGAAAAGACAGGCCAAATCCTTTAAGTCTGGCATGTCCTTCCTGTGGTACCCTAGGAAGGTGAAGAAGAGACCTTGAGTGTATGCTTTGCATGAGGCTTACCTAACCCCTAAACCACTTCTTCTTTCTATTATTATTGAGAACTCCTGTGCTGCAATCCGAAAGGTACATGGTTCGTATCCACCATTCTCCTCCCATGTGATTTATTACCCTTAAAAACCCATTAGAGGGCCAGCCATAGATCGGCTCTGACTTAATGGCTCACGACAATAACAACTATGACTATTAGTTGTGTTTGGTCACCAGAAGTCTTGGTAAGTTAAATATCAAAGTTTTGCATGGAAAATAGCCTTTCTAAAGACAAGTGTAAAAGATTTCAAGAAAATATAATTGGCTTAGGCATTTCCTTCTGTTAAATCCATAAGTCAGAGTCAGTGCAACTCCGGAGTTATTTGAACCTTGATATCAAGTTAAAATGTTACATAGTTTTGGTTCTGACTAATACTAAATGTGTTCACAGAGATGAAAGGTAAAGGCCGCCATTGTTTTTATGAACAGAAACCTTCATTAATCTAAACTCGGATTTTATCTTTCAGATTCTGTTGTTTAGATGCCTGTATGTGTTTGGTCTAAAACAAAGAAAATAAAACAGCATTTTTCCCTCTAATCACCTGTTAGTGCATGGTTCCCTTAAACAGGGTTCATGCTTCATCTCCTTCCTGGTTAACCTCTTTATAATGTTAGATGTATCTTTCAGTAAATTGATTGTGGATTTCAGTCGAATATATAATGTAAAGCAAACTGAAAGAAAACATTACCTTTGAAACAATTGCTTCTGATCTTGCCTGTCCCCCCCTCCCCGTGTGTGGTTTTGGGCTTGTTTCTTTGCTTTTTATAGTGTGGTGTCATTTTCTCTGAATATTAACGCCGCCTGCCCTGGTGTGCTCTGCCTTCCCGTAGGAGCGGTTTACTTGGAGGGAAGCCTGGAAGAAGCGAAGCAGCTATTTGGGCGCTTACTCTTTAATGATCCGGTATTTGTCTTGAATCATTTGATTTTTCTCAGCTATGTATCATTGCAGAAGATATTTCAACTTGTCTTTCTGTTTTGAAGACAATGGGTAAGAAACCAAATGCCCATTGCAGGTAGATTTCAAGTAC
>NW_006399941.1:1480993-1490232 GCF_000299155.1 Elephantulus edwardii | reverse complement strand
CCCCCCCCCGCCGAAACCTCATCTTTCCTCCTGACCACATTCAGTTCATTACGAATAGGAACATAAGAAGGCTTTGCTTCATTTACAAGTATCTTGATGATATATTCTGTAGCGACTGACACTCTACCCTTTGCTAGCTCAGATAAAGTTACAGCCCTTTGACTTTACTCAGCAATCTGTGTTCTTTCTGGAAATGATGTAAACTTGGTAAATGCATATATATTTTCAAATTCAGTTGACTGTACATGTGTACTCAGGCCAGGAATGCAGTGCAGAAGTACCTTTTATTTTTGTGCAGATTATACTTTAAGAAAATATGGTAGCATATAACATAGCTCGTTGTTACTAAAATAGCATATTAGGCCATTAATATTGCTGGTGATACCTTTTTAATCCTGTTAGTAATAGAGCATACTTGATGCTTTTTGCACCAAAAACAAGCCAATTCAACATTTAAAGGGAGAGGTAACTCTGCATTGCAAATTGAAATGTCATTATAATTGAATGAAATAGCCCTCATAGAGCAATAACGCACATAGGAAGCCAATGTTTTAAGCCTTTGTGAAACCTACAGCTTAAGTGGCTGTCTGATGCTATTACTGTGTTACTTAGGATAGTTAAGAAATAAAAGAATCAATAAGTTTGAAAAGCATGGCACGGATGATGTTCATACCTGAGGATTTGGGTTTTAAATTTGGTTTTGTGGTGGTATGTGAACAAGTAGGCGTCTTGATGAATATCTGTAATTGATGGCATGGATTATAGGGCGTTTGAAATTGCCTTTCAACAGTAGGAGCTCTGGTTGTCCAGCTTAGTGGGTTAGGAGTTGAGCTGCCAACCAAAAAGCAAGTGGTTCGATGTCACTGGCTGCTGTCTGGGAGAAAGATGGCTGGCCTCCTCCCATGTGATTTACAGAGGGTCAGCAGTTGGTTTCCACTCGCCACCAGTGGTAACATCACATTCAGTAAGTCATGCACATTTTGTTTCCCGATGTTGTTGTTGATTGCCTTCAAGTTGAGCATGACTCATAGAGACCCTATGAAGAAAGGCCTGAAGCCGTTTATCACAGTTCATAGGGTTTTCGGAGGCATGTTGTTGAGGAAGTGGATGCCACTCCTGCTAGTGGCTGCAATTCCAGCAATGTAACAGTATTCATTCTGTTTCTTCCTGAGCTTCTCTGTTTGTATTTGCATATCTTTTCTGCCCCCTCTTTGACTGTATGGAGCTCTGGTGGCCTAGTGAGTTGTGCTCTTAACCCAAAGGCACTTCTTTAATGGTTCAAACCCATCAGCAGCCCTGAGAGAAAGATGGGCTCTCCCCTCTCATGCATATTATGGCCTCAAAAACTCACTTTAGAGTCAGCTCTGGATTCAGCCTGACTCAGTGGTAATGAGTTTGGGAGTTTATGGGTGATTTTTTTTTAAAAAAAATACTTCTTTGTAACCGGTGTTTTTTGACATATACTGCCTTTTTGGGTTCATCTGGCTGGTTGTTTTGAGAAACCCGTTCCTCGCAGGTGTCTATGTTCAATTTATAGGCCTGTCGATTGTTTGGCTGAAAGGGCCATAATATCGAGGGTTTCTATTCCACCAGTTTTTATCAGATCGGTAAGTCTGCCCTGGTTTCAGAATTTTTTTGCTTTGTTTATATTTTCTCCTGCTCTGTCCAGGACTCTCTTTTGGGATCCCAGCCTGAGCAGTCTGTTGTAGTAGCTGGGCACCATCTAGTTGTTCTGATTTCAAGATAGTAGAGCCTGTTGTTCAGATGACAAGAAGCTTAAGATCTCTTCTCAAAAAACAAGGAACTCATATGCAATATTATTCAAAATGGATGACCCTGGAGGACATGATGCTCAGTAAAATATCTCAGTCACAAAAGGACAAATACTGCATGGTGCCACTGTTGTAGAAAGTGACTGACATCAGGGTTGGTGTAAGACTGAGAAAAACTGGATAGATTATATATACTGAATTGCTGAATTGAAACAGATGAGGAAGAGAACAGTTTAAAAGTGATATATGATAGCATATTATGATTATCACAGGAATCTAGAATTAAGGTTGCATAGTGGAGTGCATTTGGGGCAGCAGGGGGGCAGGGTCTGGGTTGGGGGGATTGTATACCAATGAAGAAGTTTATCTTTTGCTTTTCAAAGAGAGAGTGAACTGGGGGGAGTGGGGATAAAGAAAAAAGTGCAACAATGAATGAATGAAAATCCAAAATCACTGTAAATGTTCATTGAAATTAATAAAACAAAATTGAAAAAAAAAAAAAAAAGATCTCAAGTCTTACAATAGCCGTTCTGGTCTTTATCCTTTGTTGACAGTTTCGGCAACTTCCTTCCCCCTTTCTGCAGTCTTTCTCCCCCCCCCGCCCTTCCCTGGGAGGTCACACTGGAAGGCTGGGAGAAGAGCAGGGATTAGAGGCTTGGCTTTTTATTGCTAGTCCCCCCCCCCCCCCCTTCCCTTGCCTCCTGAACACTCTTCTCTTCGGTTATCCCTGCTTGCCACCATCCCATTGTAACACCTTACTCGTCTGCCACTTTGTGTTTCTGATTTCCTGAATTACACGCACTTTGATACCTTGTATTCTTAATAGCACCAGAGTTTTCCATTGGTTTCCTTTCCCTCTTTAAACTGCTTCTCTCCCGCTTGTCAACTTAGCAAGCTTATCTTGCATTTCCAGTACCTGGTAGAGGGCAGCATGTGTACTATTTAATAAATATTTGTTAAAAGAAGAAAATGAATGAAGGGCTAAGTGAAAAAGCAGAGTGTGAACATTCTCTTCCAATAAGATAGCAGAGATTCAGAATTTGTTTTAGTGTTTCTTTTATGGAACACGACAGGGCTCAGTAATACATGGTCTTTGCACATCAGCATTTTCGAGAATGCTTGGACCTCCTAACTTGTTTGATCTCTCCACGTTGGTTTATGTTTTCCTAGTGTTAGCATGTGAGAGGTGTTGGCAGGCCAGAGTGCTCTTGCACTGTGGTATTATAAAAGCCTAATCAGGCCTAGACTGCCAGGGACAAGCTACAGACATACGAACTCAGACTTACTGCCTCCATGCAGCACGGGAGGGCACCCTCCTCAGAGGAAGGATGGGGCGGCCGTTGTCAGGCCCGGTTCATGTTGTGAGATGCTTCATGCTGCGAGATGCCGAGGAGAGGAGGGACCAGTTCTCGGTTGGTTGCCTTTTCTGAGCCCAGATTAGGAGAAGCAGGGGATTAATTTGTTATTGGGTGCAGTCAGTCATGAGGCAAGGGCAGTGTTAACAACAGGATGTCTGCAGTAATCTTTATTCAGGAGATGAGAAATAGCCAAGCAGGTCGGGAGCAACACTGACGAGAAGCACAGTGGTTACTCAGAAAGGGGCTTGTTAAGTCATTTTACAGCTGCTCTGTGACCTTGAGGGAGCAGCCTTGGTTTCCTGTTCACTTCGCAGCTGGTTTTGTCACTGTGGTCCCCCAGCCTGATGAGCAGCACGGCGGCCTGAACTGCTTTTTTAGTCTTTCATCCCCAAACACCTTTACTTCTTAAGTATGTCAATCTTTCAGTACTTAACTGTGATCCTTCCAGCTTTACTGGGTTTGTTCTTGCCCATTTTTTTTTTTTTATGGATCATCTCCATGAACCTCTTAATGAGATAACTAGTTGTTGAGTCGACCTGATTTATGACGACCCCCTCTTTCAGAGGAGAGCTGTGCTCCATGGGGTGTTCAGTGGCCGACACTGTAATTAGAGCGCCATGCTTTTCTTTTGAGGTACCTGAGGGTGGTCTTTCCGGTTAGCAGCTGAGCACACTGTTTGCACCGTCTCAGAACTTCCTTCAGAAGACAGAGCGGTTTCATGATACAGTCTTTACTATTTTCCCTTTATATATCCCATTGTGTGATCATACCTATGTTATTTCTAACCTACCCCTGCCTTCCCTCTCTATACTCGGCTATCAGTTGCTTCTAACTAGCTTTTCTTGAGTATCCCACAGACAGGCACCTCATATTCAACCTGGTTAGATACCTTTTAAAACTAAAATTTAGTAGTAACATACTGTATTTGGTTGAATAATATAATACAGAGTAAGTACTTGTCCCTTTTATAACCAAAACTCACTTCAATCATCCTTTGTTTTGGACATTCATTCATCATCCTATGAGCCCTTGTTTTAAGATAGGCGTGGAATTCCCATCTAGATATTTTCCATCATGTTTTCTCTGACACCAGTCTGCTGAGAAACTCTTGCGTGCAGTGTGTGGATGGGGTAAGGGAAGTGGAAGTCAAGTGGTCTAGATGTGAGGTAGTGTGTCATGAGGCTAGGGTGGCTTGGGACACAGTGGCAGCAGCGATTGTGTGAGAAATTGAGATTGTGAGGAAACAGCATGAAGAAGGAGAAAGGTGAAGCAGGACCCTTGCGCTTTGGAGACTACGGTTGGTCAAGCAGTTGATCACTGTTGACAGTAATCACCATCGCTGATACAATTACTTCTGTGTGACATCCTTGGACCTGATACTTTTAATGTGGTGCCACAGAACTTTGAAGAAGCTTCTGTGATTGTCTTACACTTAAGAAAACAGAGGCTTAGAGAGGTTGGTGAACTTGTTAACATGGAATTAGGAGTAAGACAGAGTAACTCTTGCATTTGTGGTCTTCCCTAACATGATACTCTCTAGCTTAAGGTGAGTGGTCAAAAGCTATCTTTTGTCTATGTTGGATATGAGGTTAAGATATTGTTGAGACACTTGAGTCCAGGACTCATCGCTTAGGTCAGAGGTAGAAAGTGTAGCAGAGTTGAGTCCAGATTGAGGGAGTTTAATTAGACCAGTGACAATGGTGGAATTCTCCAGGAGAGAGGAGTATAAATAGCTCAGGCAAAGACTGAAGCTTCAGAGGATAGGAAAACGAAACAAGATTTTTTTTTTTTTGTGGTAGATGTGATTTAATTTCTCTTGAGTAAGTTTCATGGAGTAGAATTGTAATTGTTGTGGTGACTATTACATTTAGCTATATAAGAAATTGCTGGGAGATCCAAGATGGCAGCGGAGGCAGAGGCAGTGTGGTGAGCTGTGGGAGCAGTGAACCACTTAAAGCAGGGCCATTACGAAACAAGATTTTTGTGAGAACAAGGTCAAGTTGCAAGAATAACATGATATTCATTACAAGTCATGCTACATAGATTTCAAGAGAAAAACTCTTGGTCAGGAGAATGTCTTGAAAATCCCCTAAAAGCCATGTTGGATTAATCAGTGAGCTACGTAATCATGGGCTACTACTTGTGCTCACTCACTAATCTGTGAGGAACAGTTTTTTCAAAGATTCTGTTTCTAAGTAAGCCTGGTCTCGGTCTTTGTCACATCCTCATGTCACCTTCCTAAAGAAGCCTTTTTAAATTTACAGTCCCTGACGGGAACTGAGTTCCCAGTAAGCAAAGTGAGCTTAGGTTTACTGTTGTTGTTGTTGTTATGTGCCGTTGAGTTGTTTGCGACTCATGGCGACCCTGTGCACAACAGCCCTAAACTGTGCTCTATCCTGTGCCAATCTCATTGCCTCTGACACACCCATCCCGATTACACCAGTCACTGAATCAATCCACCTCATAGAGGGTCTTCCTCTCCTGCACTGTCCCTCCACTCTACCAAGCATGATGTCCCTCTCCAAGGACCTGTCCCTCCTTACAACATGTCCAAAGTATCTCAGACAAAGCCCCAGAATCCTTGCCTCCAAGGAGCAGCCTGGTTTAACCCTCTCTAGGATGAATCTGTTTGTTTTCCTGGCAGTCCATGGTACATTCAATACTCTTCTCCAGCACCACAGCTCAAAGGCGTCAATTCTCCTTCTATCCTCCCTAGTCATTGTCCAACTCTCTGATGCATAACAAGTGATTGCAAAGACCATGGCCTGTATCAGGCGCATCTTAGTCTCCAGAGAGACACCGCTGCTCTTGAGTACTTTAGAGAGTGTTTCCTTAATTATGTGATAAGGTATTGTGCTGCCAACCTGAAGGCATGCAGTTTGAATCCACCAGTGCCTCCGCAGGAGAAAGATGACCAGTCAGTTCCGTGTGATTCACTGTCTAAAAATCCCCTGGCAAGTCAGCTGTGGGTTGGTTCTGACTCAGTGGTATAAAACAACAGTAGCTTCCTAACTGTAGTGAACAGATTCACTTACTCTTTTTTTTTTTTAATCACATGTAGTGAAATTGTTCACTACAGATTAATAAGTACACACAAATATTTAAGCACCTTTAAAAAAAATATTGGCCAAAAAAAATTATTAACATTTAAGTATATTAAAAAAAGTTGTACAAAAATGCTAGATATTTTATCACCATGTATATCACACATGATAGTGAATTTTCCTTTGTTTTTCTCAGAAAAACCTTTTTTAAAATAAAGTTCCTTTCTGTGCTTTAACTTTTTAAAATTATTAACTTCAAAAACCTAACATCAAGACCATAAAGCTCAGTCAGAGATTCCCTAGAGTCTAAAAGAAAAGCATTCCTACCCTGAAGAAGTTCTAGTGATAGCAGCTTTTCAATTGAACTCAATAGGTACGGTAACATACTAGGGGATTTTTGTTCATTCATTCCCCACATTTCAAGTAAACATCTATATGATCCATAGTTAAAATGCATCCTCAGAGAAGGAAGCACAACTGAATTAGAGGGAGTTTTCTACTCTTGTCTTAAAACAGCACCTTAACTCAGAGCATGTGGCCACTCAAATACACTAAGTGACTTTATAGTTTCTCCCCCCCTTTATTATTTTCCACTTTATTTTATATTGATTTTCATACAGAATTTGTATACACTGTGCATCATTCATGTACATTGTATTTCACACATCCCTACATTTACTTCATAGATGATTACTTACATCCATTGTGTTTTATGAAATTAATCACCATTGATCTATGCCTACTATTACCCCATCTTTCCAGGTCCCCATTGGATGCATCTCGATTCCTTCACACCCTACTCCTCTGCTCACCAAGCTTTGTTGTCTTAGTGATATCCTCCTCCCCTCACTTTCTATACCCCCTCCCCTCCCCTTCCTATTTTGGATTTTCATGCCCATCTTAGTTATCCTTCTATTTATACAATAATAATCTTATGCAGTATTAGTTCTTATGAGACTGAGTTTGTTCACTCAGCATAATGCTCTCTAGACTCTCCCATGTTATATAATATTTTATAAAACCATTGATCCTCAGTGCTGCATAGTATTCTAGTGTGTGAATGTACCATGGTTTCTTAGTCCATTCGTTTGTTGATGGAAATTTGGACTGTTTCCATATTTTTGCTGTTGTGAGTAATGCTGCTTTGAACATACATGTACATATTTCCATTTGTGACTCAGTTCTGTTTGCCTTGGGGTCTGTTCCTAATAGCAGAATAGCTGGGTCATAAGGGATTTGTATGTTCAGCTTTTTGAGGAAAGCCAAATTGCCTTCTAAAGTGACTTAGTTTTGAAAGGTGTCTTTGACTTCTTGGGGTGAGTCTGGTACTTTCTACTCCAGGTAACTTAATAGGCTAATTAGAGTCACTGCAGGCAGCGTGAGTGGTGAATAATCGGGAAAAAGAACACTTTGTTTGTGAGCATGGTTGAGTCTGCATTAAGTAGAGTCAGCATCTGAGATAGTCGAGTATTTCAAATAATGCCATTCCATTGAGTGCCCTGGGGATTGTTGGATGGCGCCCTTGGGCATTAAAGGCATCTCTCCTTTTCCCAGGACCTTCGAGAAGTCTGGCTCAATTATCCTCTCCACCCGCTCCAGGTGAGTGTCTCCTTCCAGTCTGCAGTGGGTTGCTGAGCCTCTGCTGGGAGTTTTTCTTTCGTTTGCCCTTGCCCCCTGCTGCTTTCATCCTTTGAGACCCCTCAGTGGCATCTTGACGTTCCGCTGCAGCGTCACAACTGGGAAACTTGGGAACCAAGAGTCAAGTGAACCTGGACATTCTGCTTCTGTGACCCAGCCTGCGAAGGGGACACTGGGGGTTCCCTTGGCTCACAAGCAGGAGCACTTCCTTGGGCAGAGATGTCTTGTGGGGAGAAACCACATATTTAAAGAATTTGCTTCCAGTATGTCTGCATGCCTGCTATTATAGAGAAAATAATACAGGAGCAAGCCTGGACTCATTGAAAAAGTAGAAAACAAATGGAAATAACACTGATAAATTGTAAGCTAATTTGGATGCTAGACTTTGAGGGCTTTGACTCACATTGGCAAAAACATGTTGTAAAGTAAATGCTTAGTAGAGTACGTTGATTTTTTTTTTCTTGTGATTTCAGGATTTAAAGATTTATGCACAGTTACCTCCTTTCCCCAGCCAGTTTAAAAATTCTCAATATTCTTTACTTTTATTTCTGTTTCAGTATGGAGATAAAGCTGTACATACATGCACACATATGCATATTTATATACGCATGTGTGCATAAAATACAGCAACACAAAAAATAAACATAATAAGAATAATCACCAGTGGCTGAATGCTTATAAGAGGCTTTACAGAAATAAATTACATTAATTCTGAGTACTTTTAAGACTGTTTTATTAATAAAAAAATAATCAGTCGAAGTTGCCTGAAGTTGTTGAAAGCATTCATTTTAATTATACTTTTCATATTTACTCACTACTGGTTGTTAAAAGGCTCATCTTTCTGTAGAGTACCTACTTCTAGAATAATCTCCAGCGTGAGCTGAATCAAATTTAATGACACTCAAGTTGCCAAAACAGACCAGTTTCCGAAAGTGGTCAGGCTGCTTTGATGGGTTCTCAGAGTGGGTCCTCCTTCAGCCGTGTCCGAATTAGCTGGGAACTCGGCAGAGAGGGAGAGAGACACACCTCAGGCCCCACCGTAGACCTACTGAATTAGAAACTTAGTGGGTACGGCCCTGCCGTCTGCATTGAAGAAGCCCTGCACACATTCTTCTGAACACTGACGTCGGGGAGCCAGTGCTCTAGGAGATATATATATTTCCCACCAGCTGTTCTTTAGCTTGCATTTTCCTGGGAGATTTAGAATAATACTCGGAATTTTGAACTATCTGTGTACAGTACTTGGCCTTGGAATTTGATAGAAGATTGAAAAGACTCTTTGAGCCTTCTTTAAATATTAGGTTTGTTTGCCGTTGTAAGAACTGAGAAAGACACTTCCATGCTTTATTGCCATTTCAGAAATTCTGCCCATGGGAAGGTACTTTTACAAAACACTTTCTAGCCTAGAATTGGTAATTTCTATTTTT
>NW_006399941.1:1475175-1480768 GCF_000299155.1 Elephantulus edwardii | reverse complement strand
TCCCACTATGCAACCTTAATTGTGGACTCTTGTGATAACCATAATACCCTATCATACATCGCTTTTAAATTATTCAGTCCCTCATCTGTTTCAGTGCAGTGTACACAATTTATCCAGTTTTGCTCAGTCTTACCCCCCACCCTAAATTGGTAATTTATA
The DNA here is from genome assembly GCF_000299155.1 of Elephantulus edwardii. Classification (NCBI taxonomy): domain Eukaryota; kingdom Metazoa; phylum Chordata; class Mammalia; order Macroscelidea; family Macroscelididae; genus Elephantulus; species Elephantulus edwardii. The sequence goes on along the minus strand of NW_006399941.1, from coordinate 1,480,609 downwards.
ATGTAGCTCAAATAGCACCGTCTGATTTTCCACTTATTTCTGTCCTCCGTAGCTACAAGAGCCAAATACTGATCGACAGCTTATTGAGACTTCTCCGGTTCTGCAGAAACTGACCGAGTTTGAGGAAGCAATTGGAGTAATTTTCACCCATGTTCGCCTCCTGGCACGAGCCTTCACATTGAGAACCGTGGGATTTAACCATCTGACCTTGTGAGTTAGAAGTGCTCCTGTATTCCCGGCGTGGCCACTTAGAAGAAGCAGTCCCAAACCTTTGCCATGTGATGCCCTTCAGGGAAACGGAGATTGCCCATGTTTTCAGGGAAGTCTTATTATTAGGTAGCTGGGCAGTCAGACCCCAGTGTGAATCAGGTGGGATGCTCCATTTTGGTATTTTTGGACCAGTTACTGGGCAACTCGTGGGGAAGGCAGTAAAAAAAAAATTGTCTTAAAATGAGCAAATGTTAAATATTTTCGGTTTGTGTATTATGTAGTCTCTTCCATCAATTCCGTTTAACCATAGGAGCACAACAAAATTAATTATAGACAAAATGTGAATGAATGAATATGGCTGTGTTCTATAAAACTTTATTTACAAAGCAGGTCATAGACTGGATTTGGCCTACCAACCAGTTCCTGTTCTTGATTAAAAATTTTAAAAGTTCAGCTTTTGGAAAGACATCATTTAAAACTGCCTTTAAACATTTCCTCACAAAAGCTGAATATAGACATTCCATATGACCCAGCTATTCCACTGCTTGGAATATACCCCAAGGAAATGAGAAGTGAGGCACGAAAGGAGATTTGTACACCAGTGTTCATAGCAGCGTTATTCACCATCACAAGAACACGGAAACAGCCCAGATGTCCAATGATAGTCAAATGGATTGAGAAGCTGTGGTACATTTCGGTACACATTTATGCACATATGGTACATAGCACGCCGGAGCAATGATTTTGAAATCACCGCCTAACTTGGGAGGGACTGGAGAGCATTCTCCTAAGTGAACTAACTCAGTCCCATCAGGACAAAGACTGTGTAAGACCATTATTGTAGAAATAGAAGGATAACTAGTAAAACACATATGAGGATCCAAGGGAGGGAGGATAGGAGCAGAGGGGTGAGGATGTATTGGGGGCCTAATCATAGAGTAGGGGAGTTCTGGTGGCCTAGTGGCAAGAAGCTGCACTACAATCCCAGAGGCGCATGGTTCGAATCCACCAGATGCTCTGCTGGGGAGGGAGGGACGGTCTCCTCCTGTACAGAATTTGGAAACTACAGAACAATCTCACTGATTTCACATACAAGCAAGATTTTACTGAAGCTTATCCAAAAACGACTGGAACAGCACATCAACAGAGAACTACCAGAAGTCCAGGCTGGGTTTAGAAGGGGTCGTGGTACTAGAGATATTGTAGCTGATGTTAGATGGATCTTGGCTGAAAGCAGTGAATACCAGAGGAATGTCTATCTGTGTTTCATTGACTATGCAAAGGCATTTGACTGTGTAGATCATAACAAACTGTGGCTTACTCTGAGAAGAATGGGAATCCCAGAACACTTGATCGTTCTAATGCGAAACTTATACTTGGACCAGGTGGCAGTTGTCAAAACAGAGCAGGGAACACTGCATGGTTCAAAATTGGGAAGGGTGTACGCCAGGGATGCATCCTATCTCCATACCTTTTCAGCCTATATGCAGAACAGATTATCCGGGAGGCTGGGCTCTATGAGGAAAAATGTGGAGTCAAGATTGGTGGACGATTTATCAACAGTCTGCGTTATGCGGATGACACAACCCTGCTTGCTGAAACTGAAGAGGACCTGAAGTGCCTGCTGCAGAGTGTCAAGGACTGCAGCCTCCAATATGAATTGAGGCTCAGTGTCAAGAAGACAAAGATTCTCACCACTGGACCAATTGGCAGCATCAGGATGGATGGTGAAGAGATTGAGATTGTACACAGCTTTAGTTTGCTTGGCTCTGTAGTCAACAGTCTTGGCACCAGCAGCCAGGAAATTAAAAGGTGCATTGCCATGGGAAAGTCTGCTGTTAGGGACCTCTCCAAAGTACTGAGAGCAATGGTGTCTCTCTGGAGATTAAGGTGCGTCTGATACAGGCTATGGTCTTCGCAATCACCTGTTATGCATCAGAGAGTTGGACAATGACCAAGGAAGATAGAAGGAGAATTGATGCCTTTGAGCTGTGGTGCTGGAGAAGAGTATTGAGAATACCATGGACTGCTAGGAAAACAAACAGATTTGTCCTGCAAAGGGTTAAACCGGGTGGCTCTTTGGAGGCAAGGATTCTGAGGCTCCGTCTAACATACTTTGGGCATGTTGTGAGGAGGGACCGGTCCCTGGAGAGGGATATCATGTTTGGGAGGGTGGAGGGACTGCGCAGGAGAGGAAGGCCCTCTATGAGGTGGATTGATCATTGACTGCGATATTTGGGATGGGAGTGTCAGAGACAGTGCGATTGGCACAGGACAGAGCGGAGTTTAGGGCTGTTATACATAGGGTTGCTATGAGTCGCAAGCGACTCGACGGCACATAACAACAACAACAACAATCATAGGGTCACACAATTTGATGGGCAGAGGGAGGGATGGGTAAAGGACATGAGAAGGATCCAGTGTAAAAACAATATGTATAAACTTTGTAAGTAAACCAGTATATGATAAAAGCTCTTTTTGGTTTTTTTAAAAAATACCTTTAAAGTTGAAACTAAAGACAATTTTCTAATGTCCCTCAGTTGAGATCTGAATCACTGAAGGTTGAATTTCAGACCTGCATGAAGTGAGCAGTATTTAAAGATAAAACAGCTGCTAAAATAAAGACTCATGATCAGTACTCGGTGAACCACTGAGGCATATCCTACAGTACAAACAAGAATCCTCACAACAGAACAAAAAGGACCAGGATTGTCTTTGCTCACCCTTTACTTCTCTGTTGGGATGTATAATCATTACTTGGATCTGAAATCCAGTTAAAGGACACTTTTGAAGTCCGTGATAAGAATCTTCCATTTATAATTTGAAGGGTCTTAAATTTTTAGTTTGCCGTTGTTGTTATGTACCGTTGAGCCACAACAGACTCAGAGCTGACCCCCAGTGGGTTTCAGAGGCAGGAAGTTGCTCCGGAAGAGATTGCCCAACCTTCTCCAGAGCCACCAGAGCTCACTGGGGAGCCAAAAAGTGACGAACACCCAACGTATGAAGAAATAAAAATTTAATTATTCTCTTAAGTATTTCACTCGCAGATACATTTTCACAAATCCTGTTTGTTTTTCTTAAATTTGCAAATACGGCCTGTTATCTGACACTGACGTTTTTCTTTTCAGAGGCCACAATCAGAGGATGGAATTCCTCGGTGACTCCATAATGCAGCTGGTCGCCACCGAGTACCTGTTTATTCACTTCCCCGATCACCACGAAGGGCACTTAACTGTGAGTGTGTGTATTAAGTCGCTCCCTCCAGTGTGAAGATGAATGTGAAATGTGAGCAAACACTCTTTATATAGAGGAGGCCAGTGTTTGGTGACTTAAGCATAGCACCAGACTATTTTCATTTCATTTTGTAAATAGTACACAAAGTGCTATGCGATCAGATCTCATTATTTTCTGCTCCTTCACTTAATCACCACCTGCTCCTGGAAGAACACTGAGCGAGGTTTTATTGGGAGTGTTCGGGCATAGATTAATCGACACCAAGTCTACTCGTGGAAGTTTAGAAAGCGTTAGAAGGAATGAGAAGTTTAAATGTTCTTGTTAGATGCCATCAAGTTGACTGTGACTCATGGTGACCCTGTGAATGACAGATCTGAACCTTGCCCTGTCTTACACCGTTGTCGTGCTCCCTTATCTGCTCAAGCCCATTATTACAGTCACTGTGTCAGCCGTCTGGAGTGTTTTCCTTCCTACCTCTGACCCTCCCCCTTTGCCAGTGTGATGCCTTTTCCAGGACTAGGCCCCCTGAGAGAGCACTGCTGGCTTAGTGGTGTGGAGTTGTTTTGCCATCTCAAAGGCTCACAGTTCAAATCCACCAGCTGTTCTGCGGGAGAAGGGCAGCCTCCTTCTGTGCCCTCTATAGCCTCTGAAAACTCACTAAAGGACCAGCTCTGGGTTGGGAGCTGCCAGGGCTCCCTGATAGAACATGTTAATTATGTGAAGGAGACCTAGGTAAATTGCTACACTTGAGCCTGTAGGAGAAGTAAGATTTTTCTCTAGCTGAGGCATTCAGAGAAGGCTTCACTGGTGTGATGAGTGAGCCGGACCTTTAAGGATGGGTATGATTTGGCCACTGGCTGTTGTGAGTGGGGGGAAGTTTTTGTGTGAGGGCTTTTTCACGCAGTTGGGGTGCAGAAGCGAGGGCACAGTGTGAAAAATGAGGAGGGAGAGAGGCAGCAGTGACTCATTTTGGCTGAAAGTTGGTGGAATTGAAAGGAGTTAGGAAGATAAAGTTTGATTTATGAACAAAGTGAAATGGTCCCCTTTCTTCCTCCTTTCATTTCATTTTACAAAACTTTATTGGACTTTCCTACTTGCTGCATACTGTTTTTACTCTGAAATCAATCAATAATAGAACCTGAGTGGTGAGCAAAACATAACTAGAAGCCAGCCGTGATGATCTCTCAAGGTGCAAGGATAACCTTTGAGAAGTCCCTCTAGAATTCTGCGCTGAGAAGGCAGTTACTTTCCTGGGCCAAGAAAAATCGCACTACACTGTAAGATAGCTTGTTAGTAAAGACTTTTCTTCTTTATTGCATTTGAAGCAAATACTGAAAGTCTTTCCTACTTTGCATCTCTATAGTTTTTACATATGCTTTTTTTAAAATGGGATTGGATATGATTCTTACAACTGAACTCTGGAAGCAGCTTGGATGAGACAGGAATATTGGATTTAGGGAGAATATGGTGAATTGACTATGTTTAGATAAAATTTTTTATGATATTTCCAAATATAAATTATGTTCGATCATTTATTCACTAAATATTTATTGCATTTCTACTATGTACTACTATGTAATATGTATTAGATTATTTCTAGTCTGTACCCTGAGCGAATTATTTGAGAAGCTGGACTCTAGGAAGAAGAATGTTGCATCAAGATCAGAGGAAGACGCATCAATAAGTTATGCACATGCACAACCTCACTAACTGAAAGTGAGGAGGACTTGAAGCACTTGTTGCAGAAGATCAAAGAATACAGGCTTCAATGTGAATTGCATCTCAATGTCAAGAAAGCAAAAATTCTTACAACTGGACCTATAGGCAACATCATGACAGATGGAGAAAAGATTGAAACTGGCAACACCTTCATCTTACTTGGATCCACAGTCAACACCCTTGGTACCAGCACTCAGAAAATCAGAAGAGGAATTGCACTAGGAAAGTCTACAGTCGGGGACCTCTCCAAATTATGGAGGTCAGTTTGAGG
>NW_006399941.1:1441441-1474060 GCF_000299155.1 Elephantulus edwardii | reverse complement strand
ACTTTCCCATGGCAATGTGCCTTTTAATTTCCTGGCTACTGGTGCCAAGAGTGTTGACTGTGGAGCCAAGCAAACTAAAGCTGTATACAATCTCAGTGCAGATCACATTGTCCAAAAACCCACTAGAGGGTTAGCTAGCTGTGGGTACATTTCATCTCGATGACAGTGATCACTTTCAGATTTGTTCATTCTTCTGACAGCCCCTGGTGTATTCAGTATTCTTTGCTAGTGCCATAATCCTAAGAGATCAGTACTTTGGTCTCTCTTATGAACTATCAACCCTGATCAGCATAGGCATGGTCGCGTCCCTTCTTGAAACACTCATTTCCGCTGGCCCTTAGAGTTTACATGTTTCTTGTTTTTATATTACATCTTCATCTCCTTTTCTTTCTCCTCTTGCAGTCTCATTTTCTTGTGCTCAGTCAGTGCAATTTTATTCTGTAAAGCCTCAACCCCAGACCACCTTTGCTCTTAGTGGACTCTGTAGGTAGTCTTTCCCATGTAGTTATTTTCGTCCGATAGCCAAATGACTTCCCAAATGACCTTGAGTCTCATCGCTTTACAATCCGTTTCCAGCTCCTATCTCAGCATCCCCGTGAATTAGATATTGAACTTATAACCTTCCCTGCCGGAAAGCTGGACCATCTTCCAGTATGCCCTGAGCCATTAAAGTACTTCACCCTTCTGGTTTTGCACCTCTGACAATTAGTAGTCATCTGTGATTACCCTCTGTCTCTCTCTTTTTTTATTCCAACATACCTGCAAGACCTGATAATTTAATTTCTCAAATGTCACCTGTATTTATCCTCTTCTTAGTACCTCCTCCTCATCAGTCAAGTCCAGACCGCCAGACTTTTCTCACCTAGACCACTGTGTGGTGGCCAGAATCTTAAAAGCATGCAACAGACAGGGACCCGGTTAGAAAAGATAATGTTTATTGACCTGCAAAGGCTGGAAATCTGATGGTTGTGATTCTACAGAACATGTGAGGCAAGTGCAGTGGGGTCCCTGAAGGGGGATCAGCTCCCTGCGTCCAGGATGCCTTTTCATTGTACCACCATTCGTAAAGCTTGCTTTCTCTATTTTCGTGAGCATTTTTATACTCTTATATGATGGACAATCTCTCAGGCAGACATCCTTCAGTAATCCCAGGTGGCCGGCCTGCTCGAAATAGTTTTCTGAACTTGTTATACTGGTCTGCCTATGTCAGCTTTTGTGTCAACCACTCTTGGGCCCGTCGGATCCATTTTACATGCCGGAGGAGTCTTTGCAAAATAGCTCTTCCCAGGCTCCACCAGCCTTTTCATCTTCAGTCTCCTTTGGTGGTTCTTTTTCATCTCCCGACGACCTAACACCGGCATGTCCCATGGTCAGACCTCTGCCCTCCTCTGATGGCTTCTGCTCCACACAGCATCTCATCTCTATCACCTGCTCGTGGCTTTGAACATCATCTGTACCCTCACTCATCGTTATGTCTTCAGCTTGTGGAACTCCAAACCCCGTACCTAAATGTCTACTCATATATCTGAAGTCTGATTTTAGAAAAACTGACAGTTTGTTTCCTGTGCATCTGAAAGTTGGACACTGCATAAGGCTGATAGAAGAATAATTGATGCATTTGTATTGTTGTGTTGGTGAAGAGTATTGACTACACCATGGATTGCCAGGAGAACAAAGACATTTGTTTTGAGGCAAGTGCTTCAGTTACCTTTTCCTTAAATTGTAGCCATAGCCTTTTGCACTCCATTGCATTGTGTCCTCCAGAAGTTAACATCTCTCTGGAACCTTGGAAGATGACTTATTTGCAAATTGAATCTTTGAAGCTGTGATTAGTTAAGGCACAGTGACACTAGGTTAGGGTGAGTCCTAACTCCACTAACTGATGTCCCCATTAGGAAAGAGAGACTTGGAGACACACAGACACACACAGAAAGGAGACAGGACAGAGGCAGAATCTGGCTGGAGTGATGCAGCTACAAGCCAGAGGAAGCCAAGTATTGCCGGCAACACCAGGCCAAAGAAAGGTTCTTCCCTAGAGCTTTCAGAAGGAGTGTAGTCCTGCCAACACCTTGATTTTGTAGGCTGACTAGTCTATAGGGAGCTCTAGTGGCCTTGTGGTAGGAGGTCGCGCTGCCAACCCAAAGGCGCACAGTTCGAATCCACCAGCACCTTTGCAACAGAAAGATGAGCAGTCTCCTCCAGTGCAGTGTAATGCTTCTGAAAACCTATTGGAAGGTCATCTGTGGGTCGATTCTGACTCAAGAGAGCAGAGCAGGCACAACAAGAAAGTCTCTAGTGAGCCTTTGGGTAGGTCATAGGGAGTTGTGCTACTGACCCAAGGCTGTGCCTCTGGGGGTTCGAATTCACCTGCAGATCCATGGGAGAGACAAGGGTATGCTCTTCCTTTGTGGTTGACAGCCTTCGAAAATCTACGGGAGGGTCAGCTAGGAGTTGATTCCAAGTTCATGGCAACGAGTGAGTGAGAGAGTCTCTAGAACTAGGAGAGGCTAAGCATCTGACATGGGTGTTTTGTTTTTTGAAAATCATCCAGCTATCATTTTCTTGATTATGGCAGCCCTAGGAAATGAGTCCATTTCCTGCGTGCCCCTGTCCCTAAGTCCTGGGCAGTATCCTGGAGCACAGGCCAAGAGGCCCCTGGCAAGAGTCCAGGGGATGAAGGCAGAGACAACAGCAAGTCCTGCGGCTTCCGGAGCCTTGCAGATGACATCTAGGACGGGGCTTTTGCATGGAGGGAGATGGGAAGCCTCTGGAAGGTTTGATGTGGAAGAGCTCTAGATAGTGACCTCCATGAAAAAGCATCGCTTGGGTTGAGCGCAGACTCGGGGGAGGGGACAACGAGGGCAAGAACTTGAGCTGAGCCACTACCTGCGTGTCAGTTTGTCATACTGTGGTAGCTTGCCTGTTGCCATGGTGCTGGAAACTCAGCTGCCAGTATTTTGAATACCAGCAGGGTCCCTTATGGTGGGCTCGTTTCAACAGAGTGTCAGCACAAGAGAGCTGGTGGTGCACTTCTAGAAAGAAACTGGCCGGTGCAGACCTGATGGGCAGCAGTGGCACACGGTCTGATTCAGTGCTGGCAAGTGAGCACTCTGGCTTGAAAGACCCTCCAGATACAACTGAGGGAGGGCCGCTTCCACAAGGTTGGCCTCAGTGACCCAGACGCAGAAAAGCTTCTGGCACCTTCCTGTGCTGATGTGATATGACTAAAATGAGAAGACGACCTGAATAGGAGACACAGTGACACTGAAGGGAAATGATTTATTTCTTTACATGCCAAGGAAGAAGCTGAAAACCTCATTTAGGAGAAATCTAGAGATTAAAATGAATTTTAAATTCAGGAAAGATTGCTTCTCGCACTTGGCTTTTGGCGGGGAAGGGGACAGCAAATTCTACCTTATTTTGATTTAAAAGCACACAACCATATATTTTCTCACGTTGTTTATCTTTGAGCCATTTCCTGAGGTACTTGTGTTATAGAGTCTAAGGACAGTGGGCAAATAAGTGTGGGGCTTCCAGGTTTTAAATACTGCTTGGGAGAGGGTAAGAAGCCCTGATGGCATGGTGCATAATGTTTTGGGCAGCTCACCCAAAGGTCAGTGGTTTGAATCTACCAGCTGCTCTGTGAGAGAAAAGTAGACTGTTTCCTCCTGTAAAGATTTACAGCCTCAGAAACTTGGTGGATGGATCGCTGTGAGTCACGTACAACTCAGTAGCAATGGATTTAAGTTTTAGGAGCATCAAAGTATTGTTCTGTAAGTTGGGTCTATGAAAAGAATGTTCTGTTTGTGTGTTCGAAGATAATCAAGTTTGAATTGGGACATGGAGGGGAAAGGCTTTAGAGGCTGGAGTTTGGGTTTCTTCAGCTTGGCCCTGCCCTTTGAAATCAGAGTGCATAGTGAGCATCTCAAAGAAAGGGTTTGCTGAGGTCAGGATGCCTGGCTCGTCCCACTTGAAGACTCAGTGATGGGTGTTTTCGGCTCTGTATTGTTTTTCTCTCTTTGCCTTTACTGAATGCTGCTGAGCTCAAGATATTTGCTGTCTGCAAAGAGGGTTAGCTGTGCACAAGGAGGCACTGTACCAGCCAAGATAGGCACCAGCAACAGGAGCCCTGCCGAAATTTTTTGTTTGTTTTGAGAGGAAAAGTAGTCACGAAGTCGGCAAAGATGACAAGTCAGTAGCTTGAGAACTGGTGATGTAACCCCCTCCCAGCTGCCTGCAGACGGTGTGCTGCAGTGATCATTCAGACAAACAGATACTGCAGCGAAAAGGTCTCCGAAACTGTGTATGCGCAGCCTCCCTCAGCATCCCGGTTCAGAATTTCTCCATCACTGATATAATTAGGCTCTTTGTATCTGAGCTGGATTCCTCCTGCTGGCGTTTGGGAGGCTTTTCTTTCGTTATCACGGGAAATGGAGACCATCTGTCTACCTCTCCTGGTATAATAGACCTGTGTGGCATATCACTGTCACTGTTAATAATAAATTCCGCTTGCTTCCCATGTTCTTCTATTAAACTCAGGGTCACAAATCTCCGTCTCCTGATGCTCCACTAGGTGGCCCTCTTCGGTAGCTCATGGCCGGCAGCGCTGCCTTCTGCTGTAGAATCAGAGGCAGAGTAATTGAAGGGAGAGTGTGTCTGTGCTTTAAACCGGTAAACCCTTCTCTTACTAAAGTTCACGTTTAAACTAATTATGAAAGATCACGATGCTAAAATAATGATCTAGATGCCGGCTTTTCAAATTTCCAAAATGAGAACCTGCTGACTCTTTTTGACCCTATAAACAGCAGATCTGAACCCTGTCCCATCCTGCGCCGTCCTCACACTTCCTGACACACAAGGGCCCAGTGCAGCCATCACCATATCAGTCCACCTGGTCGAGCGTGTTTCTCTCCTTCGCTGACCCTCCATCCTTCTCAGCATATTTTGTGTTTTTCTTGTTATTCTGACCTTGCCTCAGAAGATCAGCAGCCCTCATCCCAGCTCTGCAGAAAGCCCTAACTCCAGCTGTCCTCATATTCCAGTCGTCCTCATATTCTCTGGTGATTTCAAATAGAACTTTGTCCTTTTCTGGGGGATTAAAAAAAAGCAGTGTTAAGGACAGGTTAGCGCTTGGTCAGATGGACAGCTTTGAAAATGAGTGGATGTTTTACATTGAGAACAATCCAGAGAGAGTCTTGGAACCTTGTGGAACCCTTTTCCTATTTGTGAAGCGCACATATGTTGTCATCGTTGTTAAGTGTACGTATATACTCCTTCAATAGTGGAGATGCTACTGCCACTGCTAGCAGCAGGAACTAACACGTCTGTGTGTTTGTAATGCGCCAGCCACTGTACTTACATTGTACACGTAGTCACTCTAATTCTTCACCACAGCCCCTTGAGAAAGAAACTGTCTTCCTCCCGTTTTACAGATGAGGAAACTGAGTCTCGCAGGCAGTTAACTTCTACAGGGTCAGACACTACAAATTGTGGTGGAGCCACATTTTGAACCCAAGCAGCTCGGCACCAGATCTTTTGATATACTCTGTTTTCCTGTTTGTTTGGGGTTGTTATTTTTTTTTTTACAGCTGTATCACAATTTATAAAATTGGCTTTCTTTTCCTAGATTTCTACTAAACAATTAAAAGCAGATGAATTTCCTCTTTTGTGAAAATAGTAATGCACATCAGCATCTGGAGACTTGCCAAGCTTATGTCTTTGCCCTGTTGAAATCCATCTGCCAAACTGATGTTTTTAAAATAAAAGAAAACAAATAAATTTGCCTTCCCGCTGCCCTCATTTGCAGCCTCCTGGACTGCCCCCACCCTCGCCTTGCAGGGTGCACAGCAGCGTCCTTCATGTCCCCTGCACGGTCCCTGTGCTCGGGGACTGCCATGATCCTCTGCTCCGCTTTCACCTCCAGCCCACCCAGTCGGTCGAGATTTCCCAAAGGCACCGTGTCCCAGTCCCTTGCTTTGCCATAACTGTTCCCTTTTCCCGGAAAGCCTCTCCCCACCCTGCTCCCACTGACTGACTCAGACTTTTTCCAGTTCTTGTACATACTTATTAGAATCTATCTTCATAATATTTCTTAAGAAATATTAAGAGGAGCACTCTCTCCAGAAATTCTGATTCCCTGGTTCTGAGGGGCCCTGGGCCGGTGTGTCAGAAGAACCTGAGACAGTTGGGCCCGTGAGCCACTGAAGCGTCGGAGACGTGCTCAGGGATCCACTCCTTGAGGAGGAGTAGGGTACAGGGGACCACCTGTGTGCGCCTGTGGTCTCTCAGCTGTCACTGCAGCCACCACAGGACATTTCAGCAGCCAGTCGGTGTGTGGCCTCCTAGGAGATGGCCACCTCCCTGGGGGCAGCCGTAGCTGGGTCATTTGGGGCTGTCAGCTGTCAGCACCGAGCCTGTCACGCCGTTTGTGACACTGAACTGCCATGACTTCAGGTGGCTCTCTCCCTTGCTGGTCTCCCCTGGTCCTTCTCTTTGGCAAGCAGCATTGTTCACTCTGAAGGAAAGTTCAGCAAAGATCAAGGATGGAAGTTGTCATGTGAAAAACTGCCGTTCTCTCTTTCTTGTTTAGGCAAAGAGCAAGGTCTTCTCTCTTTTCAACTCATTCTAAATATAAACTGACTATAAAACTGCAGATGAGTGATAGCTTCCTTCTCCCCTCCTGCCGTTTGCTTCAGGTCTATGGCCTGAACCTATAGATCTTGCTTTCTCCTGACCACCTGCTGCTCTCAGACCTGTCTGGGCTTGCTGAACTAAAACTGGGGGCATTTCTGCTTCCCCTTCTCCCTGGTCAGACAGCACAGCCATTCAGCACTGAGGAAGGTGCCTGGGCCCTGCCAGGTGGGTGTGATTTACCATGTTTTTTATGGGTGATTATGTTAATTCAGAGCAAGGAAACACTGCATGGTTTACAATTAAGAAATGTGTGTGTCAGGGTTATATTCTTTCTCCATACTTACACATTGTGTTTGCTGAACAAATCGTTTGAGAAGCTGGGCTATATGAAAAAGAATGTGGCATTAGGATTGGAGGTAGACTAATCAGCAAACTGTGTTATGCAAATGGCACAACTTTGCTTGCTGAAAGTGACGAGACTTGCTACAGAAGATTAAAGACTACAGCCTTCAGTATAGATTGCATATTGATAACAAGTAAACAGAAATCCTCACCAGTGGACCAATAGGCAACATCATGATAGAAAAGATTAAAACTATCAGTTTCATCGTACTTGGATCCACAATAAACACCCTTAGTACCAGCAGCAGGAAATCAGGAGATATATAACATTGGGAAAATCTGCTGTGAGTGGCCTCTCAGATTACTGAGGAGCGTGGATGTCAGTTTGAAGACTAAGGTGCATCTGACTCAGGCCATAGTGTTTTCAGTCACTTTTCCACCTGAGAACTGGACATGAATAAGGATGACAGAAGAGTTGATGAGTTTGAGTGGTGCTGGAGAAGAGCACTGAATATCCGTGTACTGCTAAGGGAACAAAAATCTATCTTGGAGAAAGTAACCAAAGCCCTCCTTAAAGACAAGGATGACAGAATTGCATCTCGCACACTTTGGGCATGTTGGTAGAAGAGGCAGTTCCTTGGAAAGGGACACCATGCTTGGAAACGTGAGGGGTCAGCCGAAGAGTATAAGCTCCTCCCTCAGCCAGGGGGACGGACACAGTGACTGCAGCAAGTGTACCAGAGCTGCTGAGGATGGCGCAGGGCAGGACTGCACTCAGATCTTTGGTTTATACAGTCGGCTGTGAGTTGCACCTGACAGATGTTGATGCAGAGGTGCTCTGGTGCTCTGTGGTGTAGGCTGCTAACCAAACGGTTAATCACCAGTTCATCATTGAACGCATGATGGGCAGCCTTGCAAATCTGCAGACGCTCAGCTCCGAGTCGATCCTGCAGCTTGAGTGCCCCAAGGACCCAAGAGAGCCCTTTCTCCCCTTGCCAAGAGCGTGTACAGGGGCTTCCTGATTGATGACACGGTTCTGCTCAGTGACTTGGTTGTAAGTCAGTGCTAATACGAGTTGGTTACCTCTTTTTGGTGTATCTATTTAGTATTAACCTTTTACCGTTGTTGTTGTTGTGTACTATAGAGATGGAACTGAGCCATAGCTGACCCTCTGGTGTGTTTTCAGAGGAAGTTATTTGCATGGGAGGAGATTGCCCATCCTTCTCCCACCGAGCAGCTGGTGGCGTCGAACTGTGTGCCTTCGGGACTGCAGCACAGCTTCTTGCCAGTAGGCCACCAGTGCTTCCTTTTACCATTGGTAAAACCCAATATTTGAACATCAGAGAGTGATGTCATCAACTAAGTATGCGTTGCAACCTTGTCTGTAGTAGATGCTCCTTGTGCTGAGATGGTGAAGAGCAGACGGCTGTCAGTGCAGCCCGTCCTCCCCTGGCTCTGTCCTCGTGAGTCGGAGACCTTCAGTGCTGCCTGTAGACTCAGTCCCCAGCTTGCTCACCAGGGCCACCGTCTCAGTGAAGATGCTCTGTAGAGTAGGACAGGTATGTTAAGACACTTGTTTCAGGTCATTGTTTGTGTGAGTCTGGAAGTTGGCGGGCATCAGAACTGCAGGGAGGGTTGGCATGGTGGCCGTCCTCAGGCAGGAGCTGATGTCTGGTTGCTAAGTGGGTGACCAGCTTAGCAGGGAGCTCTGGGGGTGTGGTCCATGACGCGTTGGACTGCAAACTCAGAGGCTGTGAGTCTCCAGCATTTCACATCCCGCAGCTCAGCAGGAGAGAGATGGGGACAGCCATGCAAACCCAGTGGGAACCGACTTAGCAGCGCTGAGTGAGGGTGACGGTTAGCCCGGTGGTCCTGTGGCAACAGTGTGCAGTTAGGTGCTTGGCTGCTACCCACAAGGTGGAGGGTCAAACCCACCAGGGAGAAAGATGTGGCAGTTGGCTTCCATCAAGACTCAAGGCTGGGAAATCCTGTGGGGCAGTTCTGCGCCGTCCGGGTCACTGTCATGTCACACAGATGGGGTGACAGTAGGATAGCCTGAGAATGCTTGAACCACCCAGCAGTTAACTGGTACCTCACAGCGACAACAACTAAGACTAAACAAAAATCAAACAAAAAAACCCCGACCAAACCCCCTGTGAGTGGTATGATTCTGACTCAGAGCAGAACTACCCCATAGCATTTCTGAGGCTGTAAATTTTTCTAGGTGCCAACTACCTCATCTGTCTCCTACGGAGTGGCTCGGAGGTTTGAACCGATGATCTTGGGGATTAGCAGCCCCACGTGTAACCCAGCATGCATGTTACTAACAGAAGGGTACCTTGTGAAGGATCCTAGGTCAGACCTACCAACTACTCCAGGAGATGAAGATGTGGCCCTGGAGGCTTTGGAGGTACTCGTTCTCCCTCCTGTAGGATGGCCGTGCGTGGATGGCAGTGGGTTCGGTGTGGGTTTACAGCCTAGCCACACTGGCAGAGGAGACTTGCCTCTCAGTCCTCCTTCCACAGTCGTCTCACCTCCCCTGGCCTCTGTTTAGAGATCACCTCGTTCTGTCCAGTGACTCTGAACCAAGGAAGAGTCCTCCGCTCTTTGTTGGTTGGGTCTTCTGTCAGCTTTATGTGTTAGGTCTTTTTAATTGCCTGCTTCTCTCTGGATATTAATTCTAACAAAGCACTACATACACTGAAGAAAAGATGGAGTTAGGGGAAGTCCGAGGAAGAAGGGAAAGTGACAAGCCAAGAGTAATTGTCTTGAGTTTCGACAGCAAGCATGGCTTATGAAGATCAAGCCGTATTTCTGCTTCATGTATCATTGTCAGACAAATTAAGAACATATTGCTTCTTATTTATCTATTGTCAAGGATGCAATATCAGGCATTGAGAATAAATCTTGTTTTTCATAAGCTCTATGGACACTGTGGAGCCACAGAGCATAAAACTTGCATCTGATAAACTAAGTGTGCGGCGGAGCAGCAGAGGGTGTGATCCCAGGAAGACTCAGAGCTGCGTTCTGCTC
Source organism: Elephantulus edwardii (assembly GCF_000299155.1). Taxonomy (NCBI): domain Eukaryota; kingdom Metazoa; phylum Chordata; class Mammalia; order Macroscelidea; family Macroscelididae; genus Elephantulus; species Elephantulus edwardii. The sequence goes on along the minus strand of NW_006399941.1, from coordinate 1,464,052 downwards.
CTCCTCCCTTCCGTTAGTAACGTGTGTGCTGGGTTAGACGTGGGGCCGCTGACCCACAAGGTCAGAGGTTCAAACCCCCGAGCCACTCCGCGGGATAAGGCATTTGGGGCCTAGAAAGATTTATTGCCTCAGAAATGCTTTGGGTTAGTTCTGCTCTGAGCCAGAATCGTACCACTCACAGGGGGCCTGGTTCTTTGGGGTTCAGTCTTAGTTGTCCTTGTTGTGAGGTGAGTACAACTCATAGCGACCCTGTTAACAGCAAATTAGAATCCCATCCTATCCTGCCTCACCCTCAATCTCTGACACACTCGAGCCCATTGCTGTGGTCATTGTGTAAGTCCACCTGGTAAGTCCTAGTAGGAAGGAGGGTTTTTTTAATATACTAAATTTATTATGATAATCCGGGAAGTTCTGGTTTTCAGTGCATTAATTCCCCCTAGATCTTAGAGAGCAGGTATGACTGTGTATTTGGTGAGTTTCTTCATCATAGGATTCCTTCCCTCCACATCTCAGTATCTGCTTTATTCTCCCAGCTTTCCCACGCCCTTTCCCATAAGCAGTTACTGGCATGTGACCCCGTGCATGTTAGCGTGACACTGTGCTCCAGATGGTCATCTGTGGCAGCTTTTTGATAGTGGATCACCAGTACTTTTTTCCGAGGACTCTGGACGGACACAAACCTACCACCTTTCAGATATCAGCCAGATGTATTAGCCATGTTCACCTCCGGGGGCTCCCCCTTTTTCGTGCTGACTGATTAATGAGTGTTAAATGACTCCATCACTCCTGGTTTATGAGGGCCCTCTGCAGTGATTGATCATGTTCTTTTCATACTGTGTATAAAGTTACCACTTCAGTAATTTTTGGAGGACACTTAGCTGTCTGAAATTCCTAGTAGAAATTTTTGAAGTTGAAATGCAAAAGTTTTGACTTGAGTAAAGATAAAAGACCTCACGATGTAAAACGAGAGACACTAGATAAAGAATGTAAATCCTTCAAATAGTAATAGAAGTTTAAGAATGTAAATAAACAATTTAAGTTCTCTAATACTGCACTGCAACATCTCACCTCTTCAATTCCCCTAATAGCAGCATTAGCATCCATATCCTGTAACCTAAAGCTTGGTTTTAGACTTTAAAAAAAAATGTTCCCTAAAATTTAATGTTCAGTGACAGGAAGCAGATCCAGGCGGCCTGGGGGGAGGTGGGGAGGATTGATTGCAAAGGGATACAGGGACCTTGTTTAGGGTGATACAAATGTATAAGGTTGTCAAAACTCATCTAACTGTATACTTTCAATGAGTGCATTTTATTGTGTGTGGATTATACTTCAGTAAAATTGATTTTAGAAAATGTGCTTTCATGTTATAGCATTAAACCTAATAGAAGCTGTGACCTTTAATCATTGGACAGCGTCCCCTTTCCCGCACACCCCAGCTTACCCCCACAAACAAGTAAATGAACTGTTTAAATGTCAGACAAAAACCCACAGTAGCAGGAAAATACATTTAAGAAGCAGGTGAAATTGTGTGGAGGACCTGGTTGTCTGAGGTGTCGAGGAGGGCGTGCCAGAGGAATCGAATACCCCTGTGGTGGCTCTTCTGAGGTCATCTGGGCCCAACGCAAGAGAAGGAGAGGGACCAGCAACGGGCTGGTTTCTAAATGTGCCTCAATTCTTTGTGGCAGCTGTTACGAAGCTCTTTGGTGAATAACAGGACGCAAGCCAAGGTAGCAGAGGAGCTTGGCATGCAGGAGTACGCCATCACGAATGACAAAACCAAGAGGCCCGTGGCCCTCAGGACCAAGACCTTGGCGGACCTTTTGGAATGTGAGTCCCACTAATTACACCTCTTACCTTAGCCCTCTGGGTCAAGATTTAGACCAATACTTTATTCTCCTCACTGTTAAGTTCTGGCTAAAGAAACCGCTTTCCTATTTTAGTTTTTGTTTATGCTTTCTCCAAACCTTGTTTGATGGAGAATAGTTTGGGACTAAGACTTGTGAATAATGAGTTTCATTTTTAGTCTTGAGCTCAGCAGAACCGACTCTGTGCCCTTATCCCACCCTTACCCATAGTTCTCTTTGGTAAGACAGGAGGAGAGCAGTAATTGTTGACCATAGTTTTTTAAAATGTATATTTTTATTTACTATTTTTGACCACTCAGTACATTCCAGATGGGGGCACAGAAATAGAAAGGTAATATTCACTAAGCGCTAAAATCATAAAATCATTATCCCTTGTTTTGAATGAGCTCACAGTTATGGACAAATGTCATTTTCACAATTTTGGAAATGCTCTGGTGACCTTCTAAATAACCCTATTATAGCTAACTAAAGGATTATCCACATAATTTTATTGGTTCTTCTAAATAAATGGGCACGCTACGGGGCCTTTGTTGTTGTTGTTGTTATTATTTACTGTCACAATATTTTTGGCATTATACACTGAGTTATATGCAAATATTAGGAGCCTCCATCTACAAGATGCAAAGGTAATCTGACCAAAGAATTTAAAAGAAATGTAATTTTCAGTGACAAAGAAATGACAGATTATTTTCTCCCCCCCCCAAAAAAAAAACTCAAGCTGATAAATCATCTCTGACTTCTAATGTATTTCTTTTTAGTGGATTGAAAGATACTTGTATTCCCTTCTATAAAAAACAAAAACAAAAAAAATCCCAAAAAAAACCCACAACAAACCCAAAACCAAAACACAACACCTTACCATTTCTCTGCCTGGCTAAGGTACCTCTTAATGACTTCACCTTTGGAAGTCACCCTTTATTAGCAGAGAGGAGAATGTATTTTTAGCTTGTCATTAAGGCTTTGTCTATTTGGCCAGATTGCATCTATAAGATGTCCCATTCTCTTCATGAAGTTTAATATAGAAGCTTTGTAAATGGGCAATTTCTTCAAGATTGATGCCAAGAATGGCTGGCCTCAAGGATGTGCCCGTACTGATGTCATATCTCATCTTCAAGTTCTCCTTTGATAGATTTGATGTTAACTTGACATGTCCTCAAATAATACACCTTCCCTGCCACACAGCAGCGTTTTGTGCATTGCTTCAGCTAACTATGCCTTGAGCCCCTGCTGGTCACTGAATGCAGGTTTGGTCTCATGTGCTCTGGTTTTGCATCCTAATCCCAGATCTGTGTTTTTTTAATACTGGTGATTAAAACTAGACTCTTGTTTAAAGAAAGATGAAATGGTAATGCTGAAATTGAAAACCCTTTTCCTTAAAAGTCAATGTTTCTTACTTTTTCTGTATGTGCCACGGAATTAAGGTTTGTTTTAAAATGTTCTCTCTTTTCTTAGCGTTCATTGCAGCACTGTACATTGATAAGGATTTGGAATATGTTCATACTTTTATGAATGTCTGCTTCTTCCCACGATTGAAAGTAAGGTTATATATGACTCAAATTAGTGGCATACTTTTATGACTGATGATTCCAGAAAGCTTGACTAACTGCTTGTTGGGAACTTTACGACAGGAGTTCATTTTGAATCAAGATTGGAATGACCCGAAATCCCAGCTTCAGCAGTGCTGTCTGACTCTGAGGACTGAAGGGAAGGAGCCAGACATTCCTCTGTACAAGTAAGTCCCCTCTGCCCACTGTTGCCAGATCCGCCTGCTCAGAGCTGATTCGATGATTCTCCTGTGACACGAAGGAGAGCTGGTCATCTGGGCTGTGGATCCAGGAACCTTGGATTGACGTCCTTGACAGGCAGAGTCCCACTGAGCCTCTTTGGGCCGCTTGGCTCTCGAGCTGCATCAGCGTGGGCCACTCTAGACTACCTCCAAACAGCCATTCTCCCGTCTCAGACAGTTCTTTCAGCCACTGCCTGCTGGGAAGATACACAGAGGTGATGAGATAAAGAAAAATTTCTGATTAAGTAGTTTTATACATACTTGGAAAAAATTAACTGTGATAAACTATGAATAACAAAAGATTTGCTGTCTGGAAGATTTTTAGTGTCCAGTTCAGTGACTTTAATTATATACACCATTTTGGTGCGTTCTGTGTTTGTCTTCTCATAACTTCTTCTAAGCTCTGCATCTCGATGATAAGATTGTGAGTGTTTTCCTGTAACAGAATTCGGGGATTTCTCTTGATTCTCTTGGCCTCTGTCTCTGTTGCCCAACACACATGCTGTCCTGAGGCAGGCGGTTACTGGAGGAAGCAGGTCACTTGTTCACAGATGCTGGGTTACAATCATGTGGCGTTTTTCTTCTCAGAATATGCATCAAAAGTTGCCACATACTTTGAGTATCCGTAGTCGCACTTCTTCGTCCTTTGAGTGATAGGCTGGAGTCGTTGAAAAGGAACGTGGCTGAACAGGTGAAATGTGTTTTGATGAAGGCAGAATGTTTGACTCTGAGGCATCATGATGATCTGGAGACACTAGTGCTGGCCCAGGAAGTGGTTTCAAAAAGACGCTCTGAAGTGGAAGGTCGCCTCCTGAGGCGTCTGTGACCAGATATGTAACTTAATGTTTTCATAATCTCATTACGGTTTGGCTTTACCCCGTGCCTGTGCACACACATGGTTGCACACACACACAATTGTGTGTAGTTTCTGTCTGGAATAAAAGCGTCGGCCCCACTGCCACCCCTTTTTGGGGCTCTCAGACTTCAAAATAATGGGAAGGGGAAACTGGGGCTTTTCCTCTTTTTTCCTGTTATAATAGTCACAACTTTGGAGGATTTTACCTGAAGGAAAGATGGAGGCCAGGAGATGTAACCAGGAGGTTAAGTGCCCCCACAGTAAGCCACTTGAAATGGTCCCAAGGAGCTGTCCCTGCTCAGTGCAAGTTCCTTCCTTACTGGGGAAAAGCACCTGCTTAAGAACAGTAGTTTCCTTTGGACCTAATAATAAGCATAATGAATATCCGAAAGGTATTATAGCAAAGGATCAAACTATTTTCTCATTAAAGTGATAATTAAGGTTCAATAAATAAAATGAGGACGAAAACTTCTGCTAGCACAGGCCTGATCAGTGGAATCAGTGGTTCCTTCAAGAAGTTTTCCCATCCTTTCATCGTGTGAAGTATGTAAATGCTAAGGAAAAGGCTAGTCTCCCTTCACACACGCCCCCTCAGAGGAAAGTACACGGCGAGTTTGGTGATTTTTATCACGATGGTGGGGTGCTTTTACGTAGGTTCCTTTTTTTATTTTTACCCCCTAAGATTACTATGTCTATCCCATTATCTTTGTCGAAGTCGTTTAATTTCCCTTTTCCCATAAGTTATCGGTTTTACTGCTTTTGAAATCTACACCCTGTGTCATTAAAGTCTAGAATACTTGAAGTTGCTTGGCATCATAATGTACCTTTGAAACGATCTCAGACGTTTTTGAAATTAAATCCATCTTGAGATCTGTTAGATAAGACACCCGTCATTAGGAAGACACCTTCCAGTGAAACCATCCACGCCCAGCTTGGGGCGTCTTACTGCCCCAGAGATTGATTGTTTCGGGCCATGATTAGCACCGGAAAAAAATGAACAGACTACAGCTGCTGCCTCTCTACTGATAAAAGTTTGTTCATTTTATTATCCTTGGGATGTGCACAGTTAGGAATTGTTTTAACGGGTTTATACTTCGTCGTTTGCCTTCAGATGTTTTCGTATTGCTTTAGGGCAAAGTTAGCCATTTTGGAAGGTCTCCATATTTGTCAAGCGAGCCCATCCAAATGTATCCTCTTGCTTCTCTGTCATCGTCACTTTTCTTGTCACTTGCACCTTCCTCTGTCTGCACAGGTCCATGGGTCTTCTCCGAGGGATGCATTGGAAATGACAGTTCATTAATGCTCTACTGTAATCGATGTTCTGTCCTTCCCTTCTCAGGACTCTGCAGACAGTGGGACCATCTCATGCCAGGACCTACACCGTGGCTGTTTATTTCAAGGGAGAAAGAATAGGCTGTGGGAAAGGACCAAGGTATGCGAAGAAAATCAGCCTCTTACAGTGATTAACTGTGTGTCTGATTCCAAATCTCTGCTTTTTTCAACTTTTGAGTATAGAATGCTTGAAAGTAATAGACTAGATGCTGGAAACCCATGTCCTCACGAAGCCCTGGCTTCAAACCGGGTGAGTTCCATTCTGTAATGGGCTGCAACCCTCTTAAGAAGGACCTCGTTCCAGTTGCACGGGCAGATTTGTTAGCGTGCACTCAGTACAGGCCTTTGGTGAGGCATGTAAAATGTGTCATGCTGTGTTACGTACCTTCACGTCAGAACTGACTCATAGCTGACCCTCCAGTGACTTTTCAGAGGCTGTAAGTTCTGCGAGAAGAGATTGCCCATCTTTCTCCCACTGAGCAGCTGGTGGATTTAAACTACTTGCCTTTGGGTTAGTAGCACAGCCCCTTAACCACTAAGCCACCAGAGCCCCATTGAATCCGTGGAGACATTTGAGTGCCTATTGTTCCTCTCAAGAGCTTTATGGAAATGTTAATATCTTCATGTAAAAATAATTACGTCTAATAGCACCTTCCCTTGAACCTTCCAATCTTTATCTGAAGCTGAACAGTGATTTGAAATCTACGTATGTGTGTATATATTCTTTCCCACTTTAAACTTTACACTGAGGATATTCAAACTTCAGTAAGACTTGCTGTAAATGGAAGGCATTTTATTGCAAAATGAAAAGTGTGAAATGAATAACTAAAACAGACTTGTGCAAATATGAAAATTCTGCGTGCTCTTGTTTATATTCCCATTTATGCAGCCGGGTCTGTGACAGTAACCAGGGAGTCAGATGCTCCAGATACGAAAATCCACTAGCAGGATTTGTAGCCATATTTTGTGTTTTAAAAAAATGTTTTAGATTAAAGAGTACTTTGCCATTTTTTTTTAAACAGTATTCAGCAAGCAGAAATGGGAGCAGCAATGGATGCACTTGAAAAATGTAAGCCTATCTCTTTTTCTGTAATTATATGTTCATAATGTAATGAGTTTTTTATGGAAAGATAATGGTGAAATAGAAAATGGAGAATACTGATAATATGTGATCCTGTTTTCTTCCTAATTGTTCTCTACATAAAGTGCAGTAGAACTTGAGATATATTGAAATTGGGCTTATAATGAAGGAGGGAAAAAAAATCTTGAGTGTGTTTCGTTGTTTGTTTTCCTCTTTTGCATAATATCCTACTCCGAGCCCCGTTAACCCCTGTAAACAGTGTAGTTTGTTTCCTTCCATGTTGTTCTCTAGACTTCTAAGATCTCAGCAGATGCTGTACATCTGGCCATAACCAGCCTGGAGGCATAAGGCAAAGTAACAGTGCTGCCTTGGATGGTCCAGGCTGTGTGTCAGTGTGGCTGGGCCAGGCGTCTCAGTGGTGCTCATGCAATGATGTAGTCACCCTCCGTTTTGTGATCTGCTCTCTCATCCTCCATTGACACGTATTTTCACACAAACCTTAGTCCTTTGTAACCAAACTGTATTGAGAAGGGAGGTGCTGTTGTTGTTGATTGCCGTCAAGTCAAGCACGACTCATAGCGACCCTGTGAACAAAAGACCTGAAGCCTGTCTATAACTATAATCATTTCTCAAAGTTCATTGAGTTTTTAGAGGCATGTGGTTTAGGAAGTGGTTGCCACTCCTGCTTCCAAACCTGTGAGGGCAACAGAGGCTGTTGCCTGGAGCTCTGGTGGCCCTAGTGAGAGAAGCTGCCCTGCAATCCAGAAGGCACGCTATTTCAGACTACCAGCTGCTCCAGGGGAGAAAGATGGGCAATCTCCTCTTGTGCACTTAACTACCTCTGAAAACTCGCTGGAGGGTCAACTATGGGTCGGTTCTACAGTACAACAATGGGAAGGGAGGAGTAGGTGTATATTATAAGTAACACTGAGCCATCTGGAATGGTTCCAGTTCATTCGTTCTTTCTTTCTTTTCTTAATTATTATTTTCTCCAGTTCATTCATTCTTTCTCTTTATGTGTGTTGAGTTTAAATTGTGGTGTTTATTATGAAAGTCAACAGGCCACAACTCAGGATAGCAACAAGCAAGAGTATGCGGTTAATAACCACACAGTCTCACAAACCAGATAACATTAACAGGCTGTCTAGCTTGGCAACAGTATACAGTTACCACGCAATCCCTCAGTCCTGCAACTTGGGTAGGGGTCTCTGACTCGTGTTCTGTCGAAGAGCAGTCCCACGTCAGATACACCCAAATAAGCTAGCAGCACTCCCAGATCAGACCACTGTGCTGCTCAGTCTAGGCCTCTGTTTTCCATTCTCCAGCAGGCTTGGGCTGTCAGCTAAGTCAGGCCGCTCCTATCATTGGTCTGCCTCTCATCTGCAGAGGCTATGTTGCTTCTTTCTTAATGGCTGCATAATATTTCACGCTGTGCCTATAATGTGTTTTATTTAGCTCTTCTTCTTATTAATGAATGTTTGTTCCTGACTTTTTATCACTGTAGAGAAAGAACTGTTTGTAAATTGCTGCTTTTATTTCTTAGGATAGGTAGATTGAAGAAAGGTAGCATATTGAACATGTAGAGAAGTGCATAGCCTTTTGTAAACTGAAGCTTAGGAAAGGACTGTCTCTTCCAGAAAACATTTTGCTGCATGGCAGCACCCATGGGCAAAACATGATGTGCAGTTTCTATTACGCTTCAAGTGCACAGGCTCAATGAGGTGGGGAAGAGCAGAGTGCGGAAGCTGCAAATGAAGAGGCCCGGGCTTCTCAGCCTTGGGAGAGATTCCAGGGAGGCGAGGAGCCAGGAGCCAAGTGGAAATCAGCACAGGATGTTTTTCCGATGAGAGAGAGCAGGCCATTAAGGTGGACAGATGTTCTTCCTGCCAGGTTCAGGGTTCACCGGATTGCCACTGTTTTAAATTTACTCCCTTGGGGAACCTTGCCATCCATTATATATAAATGCACAGTCAAATTCAAATAAAGGTGAAATTCTGTTTCCACCAGTAAAGTTGTTAAAGATTAGTTTTGTTTTTTGTTAAGTGTGTTTCAGTTGTGAAATAGTGGTGGAGAGACATATGAGCCTCAAAAACTAAAATACTTAATATTTGGCCATTTATATAAGAGAGTTTAGCAACCTCTGGTATTTCCGTAAGTAATTCCAGACTGTCAAACAACATCAGATCCCTGGTACTTAGGCCTTCCTACACACACTGTAGGTGTGCTGGATTTAAATGTACTTGGCAGCAGTTTGGCAGTATGTTTCAGATGTTTAAGAAGCCCTGGTGGCTTCGTGTGTAACGTGTCGGACGGCTAACTGAAAGGTTCTCAGTTCAAATGCACCAGACACTGTGCTGCAGAAAGGTGGCCAGTCCCCACCCATAAAAATGTCCAGCCTCAGAAACTCCGTCAGGGCAGCTGCGGTCAGCCAGACTGAGCTCAGCAGCAGTTTGGTTTGGTTTGGTTTGGATTTTGTCATGACTTTAAGGAAATTTCTACCCTTTGATCCAGAGATCCCATTTCTGTGGACCAAACATGAAGTGATAATTATACTGTGATAATTGTGACCTAATTTGAATGGTGTTCTTAGGTACAGTCGAGTCACCTGAGACTCATAGCGACCCTGAGAACAGCCGATGTGAGCCCTCCCTTGGCCTGCACCATCCTCACAATGTCCAAGGTGCTCCAGCTCATGGTTGCAGTTACTGGGAGGGGGGGGTCTTCTCTTTCTCTGGCCCTCCACCTTTCCCAGCATGACATCAGTTCCAGGGTCTGGCTTCTCCTGACAACATTCCTAAAGTGTATGCAACAAAATCTCGCCATCTGGGGCTTTAAAGAGCACTCCGACTGTACCTCCTCCAAGACACACCTATTTGTCTTTCCCGTCCATGGAATATCCCATATTCTTCAGCACGACTCAAAGTCATCAGTTCTTTTGCCATCCTTACTCATTGTCCAACTTTAAGTTGCATAAGAAGTAATTGAAAAGATCATCACTTGGAATAGCAAAGGGTGGGGGGAAGCCTTTTTAAAAAATAATTATCTGATTATTTAACAATACCTATAAAAAAACACCAAACCCATTGCCATTGTCAGGCCAATTCCAATTCATAGAAACCTTGTAAGATGGACTCGAATTGTCCCTTGGTGTTTCTGAGGCTGTAATCCATCCAAGAACAGATGACCGGTCTTTTTCCTGCAGAGCTGTGGTGAGTCCACACCACTGGCTTTCACTTTGCAGTCTAATACTTACCCAATGTGCCCTTAGGGCTCTGGTTTAACAGCATGGAAATGTTTCAATAAATTATGACATAGTTCAGAAGTTGGTAAACTCTGTATAAATGGCTTGGTAGTAAGTACTTTAGTCTTTGTGGGTCACAGATGTTTATCACAGCTACTCATACCAGCCATTATAGTGTGAAGGCAACCAAGGTAATATATACATTAACAAACCTTTCAAATTTACAATACAACTTTATTTGTAAAAGCCAGTTGAGGGCTGGATTTGGCCAATAAGCCATAATTTACTTACTCTTTCTGTACTAAAGTACTTTAATATTTTGCAGGCATTAAAATCATATTTTGAAAGACTAATGATTTGGGAAAATGCTTACAAGAGAAGAAATAGGAAAAGACTATACTCATAAATACTGTTTTGTGCTGATTTTAAATGTTCATCTGCCCATGTACTATATGCATATTTGCATTGTGTATGTTTCCATATAGTATAACTTTAATTTGTAGTAAAAAAGGTTGTGAAATTATATTCTGAAAATTTTTTAGTGGTTAGATCTGAGTGGTAGAATTTTTTAAAAACAGGAATTCCATTTTACAGTGGAATTTATTGAGAAAGTAAGGTCACTATGTAGAAGCTTCACTATGTAGAAGCTTGCTTTGAAACGGTCTTTTTTATTTGTCTGATCTTTTGATCAGACAAATACTCGGAGTCATACTTGAAATCCATGAAATAATTCATGATCTTAAGGGACCAGTCTAGCACCATTTAGGGAGTGAACTTTATTTCTGCGGTATTTCTAAAATAGAGGTGTCATTATGCTTCTCTTGTTTAAAATAATTCTCCACATCTTAACTATAAAAGTCTTCAGAGATTCCCTAGAACCTTCCACAGGCTTTTCCCACGACCTTGGCGTGAGGATGGGACACTATAATAACAAGGAAGGGAATTTAGAATGAGGTGTATAATGTAGAGAATCATCTTGTTTACTTTAACCTTAAAATAAAAAATCTTTGTTTGCCTCCAAACATGTTGTGTTCTCCCATGTCCCTTACTCTGTTTCCGTCAGTGTGTCACCTCGGGGGTAGCCCAATCCCTTACTAGTTATTTAGCACAGCATTTGTTCCTCATCTGTTGCCCAATAGACTTTGCAGTCCTCATTCACGCATGCGTCCCTTTGTGATTCTCTGAGCACAAACGTTGAATAAGTAGATCGGTAATGGTTCTGGTTCTGTGCTTAAATTTGTACGCCGTGGCCACACTCCAGTTAGATACACAAATGCCAGCTGCAGTGTGAAATTTCTAAACCTGAATCAAGATTTCTATTGTGTCAGCATTGTCATACAGGGTCAAACATCAAACTAAATACGTATTGAGGGATCTATTTAACCAAGTGTACTGCTTGAGCTGGCTGCTGGGCACTTACAGCTCTGGACTTTGCACAGTTAACTTTGAAAATAGAATTCAGCATGTCATCATAGAACGTCCTTTTGTCCATCTGAGCCCCTTTCCCGTCATTCTTCAGTAACTTTAACTCTTGGTTTAAAAAAAGAAAAATGGTCTGAAGTTTTTAAAAAGATCCAGCTACCTTTCCCCAGATCTTTTAATCTCTCCCTGGAAATGACTTCTTGCCAGGAGGGTGATGATAAAACATCTAGTTGGAGACATTAAAACAACCTGCATCTGTGTTTACAATTTCTGCATCTTTTGGGTACCTTTTATGTTCTAGTTCACATCTGAAATAAATATAAAATCAAGGATGCCTGTCCCCAAAGCCCAATGTATTTCTGAATGCTAAAAGAGTTTGCTCACATACAAGTGTATGTTTGTACATGCATATATATATTTATTTTGCATCATTCTGGCACTGGTGGCGATCCTTCATTAAATATATAATATGTCTCCTTGTATCAGATAACTTTCCCCAGATGGCCCATCAGAAGCGGTTCATTGAGCGGAAATACAGACAAGAGTTAAAAGAAATGAGATGGGAAAGAGAACATCAAGAGAGAGAACCAGAAGAGACTGAAGACATAAAGAAATAAAGAAGGGCATGGACGTGGTGGCGTATTCATTTGTTTAATAACTGTGACTGCTGCCCATTGAGACCTGGCCTATTTTCCTATAGACAATGAATGAAGTGTGACCATTGAAATATAACACCAAGTCAAATGCTGTGTTTTCTGATCTAAGATTCTGCTTTTAGCAGGTTTGTCTTTATTATAGAGTGTTTGATTTTCCCTGTTTTTATGGAAAATGTCACATTGAATGTACATAATCTCTCTTAACGTTGCTCATTAAAGGAAGAAAGTCAAGAAGCATATCTTGTATACAGTAGATCCAGGTGGTAGTTTTTGTTTTGTTTTTCTATCCCAATCTCATCTCGTGAACCAGACCTCCAGATGATAAGTGAAAACTCACTTTAGCTATTTTGACTACACTCTATCAGACATCTATACTTTTTAAATGCTCTGTAATTATAATTGGATATTTTAGGTTTTATATGAATGTTTATCACATTCGCAGCTACAGACATTGAACTTAACCCCTCTCCAAGCAGAAGGATTCACTTTGAAGTTTAAGTGGGGGAAAAGAGCTGGTGTTTGAGTCCATTGTATATTTCAAGTCCTTGAATGAGGAACAAACATAATTCCAGGCTGGGTGACTTTTATCCATCAGGTGCTCATAGCTGGGGCTTCGCGGACTCTCTGAGGGAGTTACAGATGTGGGGTTATGCTGCCATCCGAAAGGCAGCACCACTCTGGTGGATGGAATCTACCTGCAGGTCCACAGGAGAAATACGTGCAGTCTCCTCTCGTGTGATATACAGCCTTGGAAACCTGATGGAGATGGTTCAGCTTGAGAGCAGTGAGGAGTTTTTGTTGTGTTTTGGTTTTTGAGGTAGATGCACTTCAGAGAAGCCTGAGGGTTTCCTGGACTTGTGTCCAGTTCTGTGTCTTTGCATCTCGGGAGGAAGTAGGACACAGGAGAAGCAGGTCGTCATATTCGTTAGCCTTCTCAAAGGACCTCTGCACTAAAAGTCTAGTGTTACATTAAAAGACATGATCGTTTTAAAGATGTTATTTTAAATGGAATTCTACTGGAGTTTTTATAAATAAAATGAAAACTTTTAAAATACAGATGTGTTTTTATTCATTATGTTAACAAATATGTAGTGAGTGCCCATGATGTATCAGCAAATGTTCTAAGCTCGGGGATACAGCAGTGAACCCGTCTGGCATGTCAGAACCCTTGATAATTGGTTTTTCCCAGCCATTATGTTAGTTCCTGGTGGGGGGACGGGCATGATCTCCAGCTACCTTAACTGTGGACACAGGGTCTGTTCATGGTATATTCAATTTATCAATAGCTGTGAGACCCATTTAAGAGAATGTTTTCCAGACTGTGAGAGACAGTGAAGAAAGGTGAAGAGATTGGCAAGGTGTAACCAGAGGAACCCTGGAGATGGATCCACAGGTAAAGGCTTTGCTTGCTGGATAATTGAAGGAAAAGCTGAATTGTAACTTCTCTGAGAGAAAAGTTTGCTGGATGACTAAGGAAACCAGAGGCTTCTTGCATTTGTGTTGCTGAACTGAACTTGAACTTTGACCAATTGAGGACTTCTTCTGTTTTGTTAATCTGGTTTAGGACTAAATCAGAACTAAATCTGGATTTACATTGTATGATATTCTTTGCCTCCTTTACTGCCAAACCTGTTTCCCTAATAAACCTTACAACTAAGTCTAGTCTGTGAGTCAATTTACAAAGAACGCTGGATCCAACGATTAGTAGAAATAGATCACAGGAGCATGTGGAGTGGCATTTGTTTGTTGTTGTTGGGTGCTGTTGAGTTGAGTACAACTCACAGCAACCCTGTGTACAACAGTTCTGAACCCTCCTCTATTCTGTGCCAGCCTTGTCTCTGGCATTAACCCAGTCACTGAAGCAATTCATCTCGAGGGTCTTCCTCTCTTACACTCTCCCTTCACTCTCCCAAGCATGGTGTTCCTCTCCATGTCCTTGCAGCATGTCCAAAGTATGCCAGACTAAGCTTCGGAATCCTTGACTCCAAGGAGCAGCCCAGTTTCCCTCTCTCTAGGATGTACCTGTTTGTTCTCCCAGCAGTCCATGGTATATTTAAGACTCTTCTCCAGCACCACAGCTCAAAGGCATCACCTCTATCATCTCTAGTTCTTGTTCAGTCTGGATCAGGTACACCTTTGTCTCCAGACTGACATCGTTGCCTTCAGTACTCTGGAGAGGTCCTTGTCAGCAGACCTTCCAGTGCAATTTGTCTTTTGATTTCCTGGATACTGGTACCAAGAGTTTTGATTACTATTCAATGGTTTGGTGAGGTCCCTAACTGCACACTTTCCCAAAGCAGTGCGTGTTCTGATTTCCTGACTGCTGGTACCAAGGTTGTTAATTGTGGATCCAGGTAAGATGGAGTTGTTGACAGTTTCAGTCTCTTCCACCATGATGTTGCCTATTGGTCCTATGGTGAGTGTTTTCTTGACATTGAGATGCAATTCATACCAATGGCTGCATTCTTTGATCTTCTGCAACAAGTGCTTTAAATCCTTCTCACTTTCAGCAAGCAAGGTTGTGTCATTGCATAACACAGATTATTGGTGAGTCTCCGCTCAATCCTGTTGCCACATTCTTCATAAAGTCCAGCTTCTGAATTGCTCAGCATACAGATTGAATAGGTGTGGAGAGAAAATACAACCCTGGCACCCTTTCTTCTTAATTTTAAACCATGCAGTGTTTCCCAGCTCTGTTGACAAAACAACCTCCTGGTCCAGTTATAGGTTCCATCGAGATTTGGATTCTCCGCAGGACAGTTCTGCTCTGCCCTACAGGGTCACTGAGCCAGAATCAACTTGGCAACAGCAGATAAAATGTTAGATATGCATTGCTGAAAATTTGGAAAATGTGATTCACTAGTAGGAGGAAACTTGAAGTGTTGAAAAGGTAGAAACGAAGCGTACACAGAAACAAATGACTGGCCAGTGCCTCACCCGTGGGTGCTGTGTGTCCATCCTGTCAGACCTTTTGTGTGTAAATGTGAGACCACTCACAAAAAAGTGTACTTTCAGGAGGCCACTGGGGATTCCACAGCCTTTTTTGTCTTTTTGTTTTTTAACTTCTTTATTGTGAATTTAATGAAAATTTATAGAAAAGTTTGATTTTCATTCATTCGTTATTGCGTATTCTTCTACCTACCCCCACAATTCACTTTACTTAAAAAAATCACTGTTGCATAATTTCCTTCCTCCTCCCACCCTTCTCCCGGTCCACCTTGCTGTGTACCTTTCGTTCTGGACTGTTATACAAATAATGCCTAGTCGTATATTCCTTTTAAACAGTTTTTTCCTTCATCAGCCTTTTCTTTTTACTAACCAATAGATCATGAACCTTTTTCAGTGCTGCCTTTATATTTACAGGTAATATATAAAAAAATTTTATTTAGGGGAGCTCTGGTGGCCTAGTGGCAAGAAGCTGCACTGCAATCCCAGGGGCGCATGGTTCAAATCCACCAGATGCTCTGCCGGGAAAGAAGGGACAATCTCCTCCTGTACCAGTCAGATCTGATTTGACGGTACACAGGCACACAAAATAATAATAAAATTAAAAAATATTAAATTAAAAAAATTTATTTACAGCAACCTTGTTCATTATTATCAATTCCAGACATCATATATAATTTATTAATCTAATGAAAACAATGCAGGTCATAATAGTGTCATGCACATGCTGGAAGGGTTGTGTGTAGCTGACCCTCCAGCAGGTTTTCAGAAGCAGTTAATGGCACAGGAGAAGATTGCCCATCTTTCTCCCGCAGAGCAGCTGGTGGATTCAAATTGTCTACCTTTGGGATTGCAGCGTGGCTTTTTGCCACTAGGATACCACAGTTCCCTTAACATAAAATTTTTTATTTAAAAATTTTCATTTACAACAATCTTATAAATTCCAGATATATAATTTATGAATCTAATGGAAGCTGTGTAGGTCATAAGTACTGAGTGTTAGTATCACAAATAGGGCCATGGTCTGCTTGAGGCATTGTGTGTGCAGGAAGGGTGTTGGCAGGAGGGTCCAAGGCATGCTTGGAAAGGCGCAGGGTCAGAGAAAGTGAGGAAGATCGTCCAGGATGTGTATTAACAGTGTACACACACACACACACAGAGCTTCTCTGATACTGTTAGTGGCCAGTTGAGTCAGCTCTGAATGACCCTGAAACCAGGCCCAGTCATTCTCCAGACAGCTGCTGCGCTGAAGCCCATTGTTTTCTGTCACCATGTCAAGCCAGCCTATTGAAGGCCTTCCTCTTTCTCACTGACCCTCTATCATCTTTACAGAAGCCACGATTGGCTACTTGCTGCCCCCACAGAGTCACTGGTAGGGTAGAACCACTGACTTTTTCATTCACGTCCCAGTGCTTAACCACTGTGCCACCAGGACTCCTTCAATTGGGAAGCCGGTGTACGAAAATCAGCCTTTCTCAGAACACAGCTTCTCCCCACCCAGAGCCGACCTATTGCTTCCTCTGGCAGCTCTAGGGCCACGCCTCTTTCCTTACAGCACCTTCTTATATTTGATGAATAAGCTAAGACACCCTAGAGTTGTTCTGTGCCATAGATTTTAACCGACTCGTAGCTGACCCGCTCACGGGATTTCAGGAACTGTACGTTGTGTGGGGCTGGAGAGTTGGGGGCAGTTCCTATCTTTCTCTTTCAGAGCAGCCAGTGGACGATGAAACTCTGTCTCCCACACTTTGAGCACGTAGCCAGGAGGGGCCAGTCCTTGGGGGGAAAAAAGACATGGTGCTTTAAGGTGGAGAGTCAGAGAAAGAGGCTGACCCTCCTCAAGGTGCATTGACAGAGTGACTCTAATATGGGCTCAAGCGGATCAGAAGTAATGAGGGTGTCACGGGACAAGGCGAGGTTCAGCTCTGTCAATGGTGTCACTATGATCCTTGGTTTACTGGTGGTACCTAACAGCAACAATGGAAGACAGGTTTTGGTAATGGGTTGTTGGGTAATCTGCTTCTCAACTGAAAGGGGCCTGGACCTGCAGTGGTTAAGCACTGGGGCAGTAACTCAAAGGTCAGTGGTTCTAACCTACCAGAGGCTCCGTGGGGAAAATATGTGGTCGTCTGCATTTGCAAAGACTGTAACAGTGGAAGCCCAATGGGGACACTCTACCCTGTCACTTAGGGAGGCTGTAAGGTGACAGTTACCTTGATTAACACCTCCACCTCCTTATGAGGACCCTGCTCGTACAAGCAGTTTGCTACTGACTGTTAACCAAATACATGGCAGCTCAAATCAACCCAGTAAACTCTGCAGAGAAAGGCCTGGTGTACTCTATCTACATGGTCACAGCTAAGAAACCCCACTCGGCAACAGTTCTGCTCTGGAATATTGTTAAGAGCCTGGGGCACCTAAGTGCAGCCAGCCCAGCACACCACCTGCCTATGGGGCTGCCTTTCTGAGCATTGAACGGATGTTTCATGAGCAACAGCAGACTGTCAGAAAGTAAAGGACGATGGATTCACCATGGACTGTGAACATGGTGTGAACAGGATAGGATATTTGAATGTTTTTTTGTTTGGTTTGGTTTTGATTTTTAATTTTAATGTTTTTCAGACCAGAACTTTCATTAGTTTTGAAGTGCATTAAAACGTACTATTAAAATGTCCCAAAGCCAACATACTATTAGAGAATATTGGACCTTGGGTTTTTTCTCCCACTTTTGCTCTCTGTTGTCATTGGCCCTTTTCAGGTTTGCTGTCCACATACAACCATCAGGGCAAATTAGCCCAGGGGTCTGTCCAGCAATGATGAGGCCAGGGACCCAGTTCTGGCATGAACCACACAGCCCAATAAAGCAGGTAAGCATGACCAAAGATAGCAGGCCTGCCTCCTATGCCAACCCACTTCAGTATTTTAGTTTGGATTTTGGTCAGGAAAGTAAGAGTGTGATACCATCTTTATTCAGTGGTAGGTGTTGGCCTTCAGGCTGAGTGGGAAGGTCTTTCTCACAAGCCCTTTGGGGAGAGAGTGAAATGCCCATGCCTATACAGAGAAAAGGGAGCTCTGCTGGCCTCGTGGTAAGAAACTACACTGCAACCTGAAAGACATGCGGTTCGAATCTGCCAGCTGCTTCATGGGAGAAGGATGGGCAATCCTTCCACGTGACTTAAGCGTCTGAAAACCCACTGGAAGGTCAGCCATGGGTCGATTCCGACTCAGTGTAAAACAATAACAACATACAGAGGAAGTAAAGTGAAAATAACCTTCAGTATGCAGATGACACAACCTTGCTTACTGAAAGTAAGTAGGATTTGAAGCACTTGCAGCAGAAGATCAAACACTACAGCCTTCAATATAGATTACATCTCAACGTTAAGATAAAACAGACGTTCTCACCACTGGACCAGCATGCAATATCACTACAGGTGGAGAAAAGATTAAAATGGTTAACAACTTCATCTTAATTGGCTCCATACACATTCTTGGTACCAGTAGTCAGAAAATCAAGAGACACATCGCGCTGGCAAAGTCCGCAGTCAGGAACCTCTCCAAAGTATTGAGGAGCAGTGATGTCAGTTGGGGAATTGAGGTGACCTGATTCAATGCATGGTCTTTTTAATCACTTATTATGTATCTGAGAGCTGTACAATGAATAAAGATGGCAGATGCCCTTTAACTGTGGTGTTGGAAAAGAGTACTGAATATCCCACAGACTGCCAAACAAATCTGCCTTGAAGGTGGTGCAGCCAGAGTGCTCCTTGGCGGCAAGGATTGCAAAGCTTCATCTTACATACCTGGGGCATGTCGTCAGGAGAGGCTATTCTTTGAAGACGCACGTGATGCTTGGAAAGGTGGGGAGACAGCAAAGAAGAGGAAGACTCTCAACTAGATAGATTGACTGCAGCAATGGGCTTGAGTATGTCAGAGATGTGAGGATGGCACAGGATAGGATTGGGTTCAGATCTGTTTGTTCATAAGGTCGTTGTGAGTCACATTCGACTCAACAGCACCTACCAACAAAAACAACAGTAGTGAAAGGGTCCCTGACTTAGTCTGAGAGAGCAAAGAGGGAACACACAGCAACTACAGGCAGAGCAAGTAACTGCAAAGACCATGGCTTGAATCAGGTGCACCTTGGTCTTTTGACTAACACCATTGCTCTCTACAACTCTGCGGCGATCCTTGGCAGTGGATTTTCCCAGTGGAAAGTGTTTTCTGATCTCTTGGCCTCATGGCTTCTTAGAGACAGTGGCAAAGATGATGAAACTTCATCTCACATGTTCCAGGCAAGTCAGGAGGTCCCAGTCCTTGAAAAAAGACATCCTGCTGGGAAAGAGGATCAGGAAAATAGAGGAAGACCCTCATCGAGATTGAATGAACTTGACCACAGGAGAGATCATAAGGGTGGTGCAGGTTGGTGCAAGGTTCAGATCTGTGGTTTATAGGGTGGCTGTGAGTCATAATTAACTCAGTAACACCACCACCAACTGGATTCTAGTTGTTCTAAGATTCTAGAAATTCTCTCCAGAGCCAGGGCTGTGTGTCTTTTTATTATCTCTGTCTTAGCCCCTCTTTTAACCCAGAGATCTTTAGCATTTTCAGGGGGCTCTGGTGGCTTAGTGGTTGGGAATTGTGCTGCCAACTCAAAGGTAAACCCTACACTGCCATGCTGAGGATGACAGTGGTGGTGGTGGTGGTGGTGTGTACCATTGAGTCAGAATCAACTCATAGCTGACCCTTCAGTGAGTTCAGTGGCAGTGCATTGAATGGGTGGAGATTGTCCATCTTTTCGCCTATGTAGTAGCTGGTAGATTCAAACCACAAGTCTTTGAGTTGGCGATTTGACTCCTACCAGAGCTCAAGAGGAAGACATTAAATAATGTAATACAACTTCCTAGAATGTATCTAGGGAGCCCTGGTGGCTTCATAGTAATCCTCCCAAAAGTACACGATGCAAAATCCCCCAGCTGCTCCGTGAGAGAAAGGTGGGCAGTCTCCTCCTGTGTGGTTTACTGCCTCTGAAAACCTGCTGGAGGATTAGCTATGAGTCAGTTCTCATGCCACGGTGTTCTGATCACTTGCTATGCATCTGAGAGCTGGACAATGAATAAGGATGACAGAAGAAGAATTGATGCCATTGAGTTGTGGTGTTGGATGGAGAAGAGCAATGAACATCCCATGGACAAACAGGAGAACAAATATGTCTTGGAGAAGGTGCAGCCAGAGTGTTCTTTAGAGGCAAGAATATGAGACTTAGCCCTACATGCTTTGGGCATGTTGCTAGGAGGTGTTATTCCTTGGAGAGGGACATGATGCTAGGAAAGGTGGTGGGTTGGCGAAGGGGAGGAAGATCTTCCACCAGGTGGATTGACCCGGTGACTGCTGCAATGTGCTCTTGTGTGTCAGGAAGTGTGAGGATGGCACAGGATAGAGCAGGGTTCAGATCTTTTGTTCATAGGGTCGCTATGAGTCGTGCTCCACTTGATGGCACCTAACAATGACAACAACAGCGACAACTGTATATAATACTTTGGGGACATGGCACCTGATCAGAGCCACTTGCTAGACAACCATGGTCTCCTCAGACAAGGGCCTTAATGAACCCTCCTGTCCTTCCCCTTATAGAAAAGAAAATGTGTTACTTAAGTGTCTTAATTGGCCTGCTTTCAATTAAATGATACAATTAAATTTTTTAAAACTTTATCATAAAAATTTCAAGCACATATAAAAGTCGAGACCAGCATAATTAACTCCCATGTACCCATCAGCTAGATTTAATAAGCATTCACATTATGCTTTGTTTGCCTCATTTTTGCCCGCTGAAGCATTTTTTTATTCTAGAGCATTTGAAAAACAATTGCAGCATCGTGACATTTCACCCCTTTAGAGTTCACTGTGCATTTTCAAAGAAGAGGCTTTTGGTTCTAAATATGGCATCCAATAAAAAAAAAAAACAACCCAACAACAACGATAAACCCTATCACCAGCTCCTGTTTGCTGGGTGCCCATTCTGTGGGTCTGACTCGCAGGCCCCTTGCATATCACAGACTGAAGCATCACCCGTTCTGTGTCAGCCTCGTAACCCTCGCTCTGTGTGAGCCTCCTCTGGGAACCACTGTGCCTGTCCATTGCATGAAGGGTCTTCTTTTTCCCTGTCTCCTGTAGCATGCATGATGCCCTCCTCTTAATATGCCCAGAATATGTGAGATGAAATCTTGGCATGCTCACTTCCAACCAGTATTCTTTTTTCCAAATAGGTACGTTTGGTTTTCTGACAGTTGTGACATATTTGAGTGGGAGCTTTGGTTGCCTAGTGGGTAAATAGTTGTGCTGTTAATTCAAAGACAAGAGTTCGAATCCACCAGCTGCTCCTTGGAAGAAAGATGGGTCCTCTCCTCCTGTGCAATTTACAGCCTCTGGAAACTCACCACAGGGTCAGGTAGGAGTCAGTTTGGACTCAATGGCAATGACTTAAATGGATTTGAAGTTTATTAAGTATTCTTTGACAGTACAATGTGAGGCATCAATTCTTGGGTCTTCCTAATTCACTGTTCAACTTTCACATGTAAAACACCATGCCTGGGGTCTGCTGCACTTTAATCCTCAAAATTATATCCACCTCTGCTTTTTAACACTTTAAAGTGATCCTTTCATTAGATAACAGTTTCTTAATAACCTCTAATAGCCAGTCTATATTCAGATGTACAGCTGGTTTGTTAAAATAAGGATTCAAACAGACCCCCACAGTGCATTTGAGTTGTGAAGCTCTTAACGTATTTTTAATCTAAAAGAGCCCTCGTCCTCTTTTTATGATTAAGGGAAGAAGCCAAGTCAATTGCTCTATAGGAATCCCCACTTCCCCAATAGAATGCTTTGCCTTCTCATTTTGTCATTTATTTTTCATTTTATTTATTCTCTGTATGATATCTAAAGGCTTGAACAGATATAGGTTGAAAATTTGTAGCAAATATGTATTTGAGGAGAGGGGTTTTATCCTCTCCCGAAATAAAATTACATCAACAGTGCCGATTCTCAAATTTTGGGAGAATAAATTATGTTAAAGTTTTAGTTTAGTTACAAAGGGAACTCTTCTGTACTTTGTTTGAAATTTTTTATGATACTCCAAATTGCAATCGTGTTATTTCACATCATGGTTACAGGACTGTTGAGGTTTTGAACCTGCTGTTGAGGTTTTGTGCTGGCAAGTTAGAACGGACTTGTCGCTGCCCCTCCAGCAGGTTTTTAGAGGTTGTTGGTGGTATGTGCTGTCGACTGACTCATAGCAACCCTGCTCTGTCCTGAGCCAGTCTCACTGACTCGGATACACCTAATCCCATTGCCACAGTTACCATGTCAATCCATCTCCTCCGGGGTCTTCCTCTCCTGCGCTGTCCCTCCACTCTTCCAAGTATGATAC
>NW_006399941.1:1412398-1440331 GCF_000299155.1 Elephantulus edwardii | reverse complement strand
CGCTATGAGTCGCAAACGACTAGACGGCACATAACAACAACAACAACAACTCTATGCTTTGAAGCTCCTGCTTCGTCGTGAAGAAGGGTATGGGCAAAAAGGCACAATATATACATTCTTACTTATTTCATTTTACTCACTTCTGTCATTTTCAACTCATAGTCATCCTTCGTTGAGTTTTCGAGCAATGGGAGAATACTACTTGTCTTTTCCCCAAAGAGTCACGGGTGGATTTGAACTGCCAGCGATGTACTGCCTTTGAGTTTAACAGCGCACTTCACTGTTGACTGTACCACCAGAGCATCCTATTATTTGAGAGGTTGGAAATATATTGTAAACATAAATAACTAATCAAAAGAAACCAGATGCTGACAAGTGGATTTGATCTCACGTTGGCCCTGTGTGTGTTAAGAGTAGAACTGGGCTCTGTGGTAGTTTTTCCTCAATTAGATCACCAGGCCTTTATTTCAAGATACCTCAAGGTGGATCTAGACTTCCACCCTTCTGGTTAGTTGTTGAGCACTTAAGTATTTACACAGCCAAGGACTCAAACATTGGAAAAGACTTTAAAATGAGAAATTCAGAGTGATTTAGAAACATAAAGGAATTAAAATAAGGTGGACTTTATCAATTTCTAGCTATAACAAAGTTCAGCAACAGTATTGAGAGCCAAAAGAGTGCATCAGGCTGTATTCTCCATACCTGTTTAGTCTGTATGCTAAGCAAATTATCTGAGAAGCTGGACTCTGTGAAGAGGAGTGTGGCCTCAGGATTGGAGAGAGACCTGCATTATGCAGATGACACATCCTTGCTTACTGAAAGTGAGGAGGGCTTGAAGCACTTGTTGCAGAAGATTGAAGAATGCAGCCTTCGGTATGGATTGCATCTCAATGTCAAGAAAACTAGGATTCTTAACCACTGGACTGGTAAGCAGCATCACAGTGTGTGGAGAGGAGATTGAAACAACTTCATCTTCCTTGGATCCACAATAAATACCTATGTTACTCACAGTCAGGAATTAAGGAGATGCATTACACTAGAAAAATTTCCCGTTAGGAACCTCTCCAAATTATTGAGGAATAATGATATCAGTCTGAGGACTAAGGTGCATCTGATTCAGGCTGTAGTCCTCCTGATGACTCACTATGCATCAGAGAGCTGGTCAATGAATAAGGATCACAGGAAAAGAATTGATACCTTTGAGCTGTGGTGTTGGGGAAGAGCGCTGAACATCCTATGGATGGCCAGGAGGACAAAGGGATTTATGTTGCAGAGAGCGCAGCTGGAGTGCTCTTTGGAGGCAAGAATAATGAGGCTTTACCTCACATACTTTGGGCATATTGCTAGGTGGGGCTATTCCTGGGAGAGGAACATGATGTTGGGAAGGTTGGAGGGTTGGTGAAGGAGAGGAGGACCTTCAATGATGTGGATTAACACGGTGACTGCTGCCATGGGCTCTCATGTGTCAGGAAGTGTGAGGATGACACAGGATAGAACAGGGTTCAGATCTTTTGTTCATCGAGTACTCAACTAGACAGCACCTAACAACCACCACCATGCGCCTAAAATCCAAGGAGGCCTGCTGGTAGTGAAAGTGCGCGACTGCTAGCTGAAAGTGATTCCAGCCCACTGCCCACTCCGCAAGGAAAATCTGCTGCTGTAAAACTCAACGGCCTTGGAGCTGGAGCCTCTCTGGCCCGTAAGGTCACAGCGAGTCACACTTGGCTCCACACCAGTGGGCTTTTTGTTTCCTGGGTATGCACTACACCCAATTCATCATCAGATGGTGTAAATTCTGCAGACTGCTTGAGCCCTGGTGACATACTGCATTATGAGCTGGCTGCTAACCAAAAGGTCACTGGTTCAATTCTACTACCTGCTCAGCGGGAGAAGAATGACAAGTTCATTTCCGGTAAAGATTTACAGCCTTGGAAACCTGTGCAGGGTTGCTGGGAGTTGGAACTGACTCAGCAGCAGAGAGTAATTCATCTTGAATCCTTCCATGTCTTTACGTGCCATCTGCTTCAACCGGCCCCTCCTGGGCTACTGACAACAGTTCTATGACTTACCTTCTCCCTGTTGCCAGTTCTCTCTCTCTCTCTCTCTCTCTCTCTCTCTCTCTCTCTCTCTCTCACACACACACACACACACACACACACACACACACACACACCCCTTTCTGACTCCTGTGTGGACAGAATGCTAAGATGACCCCCAGGGATCCTTGACCCTCCCTGTTGACTGCTAGTATATGGTGAGACATCATTCCTGTGGTTATAGAAAAAGAGAGCTTGTCAACATAACCTAATCTGGTGAGTCCTTTGAAAACACAAGAGGAAGTATGATTCAGTGGGTGAAAGATTCCACCAAGGAAAGGCTGTGCCTTGAGAGGGGGCCATGAGGCAAGGATGTGAGAATGGCCTCTGGGAGCTGAGGCTGGTCCCTAGTCAACACCCAGCAGGAAAATAGCCACAAGCCTCCTACAAACACGAGAAACTGATTCAAACCACCATTCTGAATGACCTTGGAAGAGGAGGCTTCTTCCCCTGAGCCTCCAGAACCAAGGCCAGCAGTACTGATATGTTACCCTTGCCCTTGGGAGACCCTAAGCAGAGAAGCAAAAGTGACTGAGACCCCTGGACATCTGACCCACAGAATTGTGTGAAGAGAATGTTTTAAGCTTTAAAAGTATGGTGGTTACTATGCAGCAATAGAAAACTAATACAACTTCCTGCTTTCTGACCAACCAATCCCATCATGTTATCTTACTCAGAATATTCCGTGGGCTCCCTGAAGCCTGTAGAAGAAAGTCTCCGTTCCATAATGACCTGGCTTTAGCCTCTTTGCTTACTCCCTAACCCCAGCCTTCTAGACCCAAGCCTTAGAGAACCAGTTTCAGACGTCCTGTTCCTGCTTGCCTCCAGGACACTTTCCTGCCTGGAATAATCTCCTTGTTAATTATCTCTTCCTTGTCCTCAGGCCTAAACTCAAATATTATCTCCTGCAGACCTTTCTTCAACCTTAAAACTGTTAGTTGGAAACCATGGTGGTGCAATGGTTAAACACCAAGCTGCCAACTAAAAGCTCAGCGGTTCGAACCCACCAGCCAGTCCACTGGAGAAAGATAGGACAGTTGACTCCATAAAGATTACAGCCTAGAAAACACATTGGGGGTTGTACTTTCCCCCATCAGCTGGGATGGACTTAACTACAAACAGCAATGACAGCAATAACAGCAATAATTTTGGGTTAAGTGGACACCCCTGAACTCTCTTGACTCTTGTGTTTCACAGTGTTGTTATTAACTCCCAATTTCCCACTTGGCAGAACCCCGAGTTACTGGTGGGCAGGACCATGGGCTCCTGGTGAACTGAATAATACCGAGAAGAAACAAACAGATTTACCTTTACCTTTCAGCCTAAACCAAAGTCTAGTTTCTTCCAAGTAGCCTCCTGCAGAGACTCAGGAGAAGGCGGAGGACCAGGTGGAGACCAGGACATATTCTCCCTCTCCATGTCCTGCACGTAGACGCTGCTGAGTGCTGTTGAGTTGATTCCAACTCAGTGTGACCTCTGTCTCGTTTCCGAGGCCATAAATCTTTATGGGAGGGTCCACTCATTTTTCTATGGAGCACCTGGTGGATTGGAACCACTGACCGTTTGGTTAGCAGCACACCACATAATGCACTGTGCCACTGGCTTCTTGCCACTTAGATGCACTTGTTGTTGTTGTTGTTATGTGCTGTCGAGTTGTTTGCGACTCATAGCGACCCTATGTACAACAGCCCTAAACCCTGCTCTATCCTGTGCCACTCGCACTGTCTCTGACACACCCATCCCGATTATCCCAGTCACTGAATCAATCCACCTCATAGAGGGCCTTCCCCTCCTGCGCTGTCCCTCCACCCTCCCAAGCATGATGTCCCTCTCCAAGGACCTGTCCCTCCTTGCAACATGCCCAAAGTATGTCAGACGAAGCCTCAGAATCCTTGCCTCCAAGGAGCAGCCTGGTTTAACCCTCTCTAGGATGAATCTGTTTATTTTCTTGGCAGTCCATTGTACATTCAATACTCTTCTCCAGCACCACAGCTCAAAGGCATCAATTCTCCTTCTGTCCTCCCTAGTCATTGTCCAACTCTGATGCATAACAAGTGATTGCAAAGACCATGGCCTATATCAGATGCACCTTAGTCTCCAGAGAGGAGATAAATGTTTGTTAGTTACCTCATGTTGCCGTAACAGAAATACTACCCCATTATTCTCTCACAGTTTCAGAAGCTGGGCTCAAATTCAGAGTGCTGACTCTCTCTGTTGGTGCTAAAGGAAGGTCCTTGTGTCTTCTGACCTTCTCCTTCTGGGTGACCCCCAAGTGGCCTGGCATCTCACGTCTGTGTCTATGCTTGTTTACCTTGTTTGTTTTATTCTTGTCTACTAGCTTGTTTAAACTCTTTTTACAAAGAGCTTGACTCAAGATACACTCTACCTAAATCTTGTCTAGTTAACAGAACGAAGTCAGCCCATTCCAAAATGGGGTTATTTATACCTACTGGCATTTACAACATATATTTTGGGGTGCACAATTCAGTCTGTAACAGTGTTGAAATGAATGCCACCATGCACTTCCAGCAAGATTGTTGTCTCCAAATGCTCCTCTTTGTCCATTTGGGAGCTACTTTTAGTAAGCACGCAGTTTGAATCCACCAGCTGGTCTGAGTGGGAGATGGACGGGCAGTGTCCTCCCAAGTGTTCTGCTGCCTCTGAAAACCCACTGGAGGGGCATCCACGAGTCGGTTCTGATGCAGCGGTAAACAGCAACCTAGGAAGCAGCAAAGAAGCCCCCTGATGTAGTGTATCACGTGGGAGCTGCTAACAGAAAGATCAGCTGTTCAAATCCACTTGCTGCTCTGAAAGAAAGATGGGCAGTCTACTCTCCTTGGAACCTGATGGGGGGTTACCAAAGTGAGAATCAAATCGGGGGGCTTAGTAGGTTGGATTTGCTTTTAAGTTGTTGCTGTTCTTAGATGCCACCAATTTTATTGTAACTCGTAACAGCCCTATGAACAACAGCTTGATAACTTGACCTGTCCTGTGTCAACCTGACTGTCTCCACCAGCTCAAGCCCAGGTTACAGCTGCTGTGTGGTTTTGGGTTTAGTTGTTTGTTTTTTTTATTGTTGTGTGCTGTAGGGTATGGACCAACTCATAGCTGACTTTCCAGCAGGTTTTCAGAGGCAGTTAATCACACAGGAGGAACTTCTCCATCTCTCTTCCACAGAGATTTAAACAATGGACATTTTGGTTGCCAATACAACTCCTGTTAGTAAGAAAAGGTAGAGTCCTGTGCTTCCCTCAGGAACTGCCCCAAGAGACTCCAGCTCTCAGACTTGCCCTGTCAGTGGCTCTGGACAGCCTCCTTTTAAAATTATGAATATTTTTATCATTCATATACATTGTGTTTCATAAATTCATATATATATTTTAATATAGTCTTTTGTTTACATTGTATTTCATTCATTTATTTGTGGATATTCCCTACCCCCACCCCCAGCAATTATCCATCCATCAACTCCGTTTGTGAACGTGTGTAAGCCAGCTACTTTATGCCTCATGCCCTGATAACCCCTTTGTAAATTATTTCTGGTTTCTCATCACAGATCATTTGGGAGGCTGGATTTTATGAAGAAGAATGTGGCATCATGATTGGAGAAAGACTCATCAACAGCTTGCGTTACGCAGGTGACAGAACCTTGCTTGCTGAAACTGAGGAGGAGCTGAAGTGTTTGTTGCAGAAGGACAAGGACTGCAGTTTTCAGTATGGATTGAAACTCAACATCAATAAAACAAAGATTGTCACCTCTGGGCCAATTGGCTGCACCATGGTAGATGGAGAAGAGACTGGAATTGTTAACAATTTCATCTTGCTCAGATCCACAATCAGCACTCTTGGCACAAGCAGTCAAGAAAGCAAAAGACGAATTGCACTGGGAAAGTCTGCTGTCAGAGACCTCTCCGGAGTGCTGGAGAGCAGTGCTGTTAGTCTGGAAACTCAGGTATGCCTGACTCAGGTCATGACCTTCACAATTATTTGCTATGCATCAGAGAGCTGGACAATGACTAAGAATGATAGAAGAATCAATGCCTTTGAGTTGTGGTGCTGGAGAAGAGTATTGAACATAGCAAGGACTACCAAGAGAACTAACAGGTCTTTCCTGGAGAGGGTGAAACCAAGATTCTCCTTGGAAGCAAGGATCTTGAAGCTCTGTCTCACATACTTTGGCATGTGGCCAGGAGGGACCAGTCCTTGGAGGAGGACATCATGCTTGGAAGGAAGGGTGGAGGGACAGTGCAGGAGAAGAAGACCCTGGATGAGAAGGATTGGCATAGTAACCGGGGCAATAACGGCAGGTGTGTTGTGAGACAATGAAATTGGATAGGGCAGGGTTCAGAGCTATTGTTCCTAGCGTGGCTATGAGTCTCAGCCAACTTTATGACACAACAGCAACATCACCAATATCAAACCATCAGTAATTCTGAGGGAACAAGCATGGTCCTTTTGTTGAAGGACCCTGTGTTCAACTTGGAAATGCTAAGCGTCTGCATCCACAAGCAAAGCCTAGCCCAGAGGCAGCTGTTGGGGTGCAGCAGTCGCCCCTAGCTCCCAGCATGGATCAGCTGTTCTTCCTCTGCCTGGGTTCTGGTCAAGTCATCCTCTGCCGTCCATGGTTAGGTTTAAATGGGCGTCAGCTGCAAACTCAGGAGCTGGACAATCTTCTTTGAAGAGACCCCCTCCCCCACTAGATCTCTGACAATAATAAAGCCATCCCACACACCTGCTTCTCAAGGTTTCATGTCAGCTGATGTATCTGTCAGGTGAAGGAAGAAATTTTAAATGAAGCAAAGGAAAGAAACACACAGCAAGCCAATCATTTGTGTGAGGCATATTAGACCATCACGACTTGAAACTGCTGGCTAAAACAACCCATAATGAAAATGCAGCAAGCCCCTTAGCTGTGGTGCATCTAAGGTTCGCCTCGATTATTGTAATCATCGGGGTCTCAAACGGAGCTGTTGAGCACAGTGGCTGCCTCTGCCCGGAATTCAACTGGAAAGATCAAGAGCCAGCCCTAATTGCCTTTCTTCTCAGATCAAACAATTGACTTAATTCTCCAGGCCTACACACCGCAATGTGTTTGAGGAGATTCAAATAGGTTACTACAGAGGATTAAGGTTTTTCTCAGCAGATTATACTTTTATGCCCTGTAGTTCATCGCTTGAAGTGGTAAGTAGTTTTGTCAAAATAAGTAGGGCTGGAAGGATTTTTTAGAAACTTCCAAATCACATATTCTTTCTGAGGAGCACAAGGGACATGTGTCTTTCCTTTTTTTTTTCCTCTTTATTTTTTTTATTTCATGATTGCAGCTTGAGGGTGGTGGGAAGTTAACCATATTAAAGATTAGCTTGGAATTTCAAGCGCGTCTCCGATAAGAGAAGCACAAGTGTGCGGGGTCTGTTGTGTCTGTCTCTTAAAAAAATTGTTTCACAAATGACGCGGCTGAAGAAGCAACATAAAGAGAAGGGATTTTCTTGTGAATGCTTGACTGCCTGGAGAGGTGGTCCGGAGGGGCTGGGAATCGGGCCCGCGAGGCTCCTCTGAAGTGCTTTGCTAATCACTGCGATTTTACTCTCCCAGACTTCATTTCTGCTTAACAGAGTTGGTGGCAAAATAAGCTTTCATTTTCCTACAATAGCGTGCTCCCCGGGAAAGGGCCCTTGTGGGGGAGTTGTCAGTGACATTCTGTCCTTGGTTCTGCAGGTGGCTGGGTCCCTTCGCCAGCTTCATCCTGCTCTTTGTTCTTCCAGTTCCTTGAGAACCCGCTTCTCCCCACCTGAGCCAGGCTGTCAGAGCACTGATGATATACACACCTCCCTCCACTCCGCAGACGGGACAGGAGGTTCCATGGTAAACTTCTTTTCGTGCTGGGTTCAGTGTGGGTTCGAGTCCCAGCCCAGGCACCTCATATGCAGTCACCACTGCCTGTCACTTGTGGTGCTGTTGTGAACACGTTTCAGAAGGACTTTTAGACTGACAGACTTGGAAGAAAGGCCTGGTGATCTACTGGCAAATCAGCCTATGAAAACTCTAAGGCTCCCAGTGATCCAACCCCATCATACAGGGGCTGGCTCACTGTGAGCTGAGGGATGGCTCAGCAGCAGCTAGAAACAATTCTGATTTCCTGGTCTTCCGAAGGAGCCTCTCTTACCCACGCTTCAGTTCCCACAGTCTTTGAGTCCATCATGCCTCGTAGCAACCCTCCATCCGCGTGATTTCCAAGGCTGCCCATCTCTGTGAGACAAGACTGCCCGTCTTTCTCCCCTTGAGTCACCAGTGGATTTGAACTGCTGGCCTTTAGGCTAGCAGTCCCACATTATATAGTGCTGCATCCAGAAGTCCTTACAACGACTCAAGAAGTTCAACTTCAACAGTGCACACACTGGGCACACACAGTGTGTGTCTGTCAGCTTGCCATAATGCGGTGGCCTGCATGTGGCTGTGATGCTGTGAGATGCCACCAGTATTTAAAATACCAGCAGAGCCACCCAGGGTGGACCGGTTTCCAGACTAAGGAAGTCTGGCTGCCCCCTTCAGACATAGTGGGGTCTTGAACAACCCCATAAGTGGTAGCGGACCACCCTCTGATAGAGAGCTGGAAGGTGAGGTCCTGGGGCGGGAAGGACGCCGAGTAGATGGAATGACCGAGTGCCTGCAACAAGGGCTTAGTTAAACCCATGGTGACTGTGACGGTGGAGCAGGGCCGGGCAGCGGAGACCGTGTGGTCTGTCGGTGGTCGCGGGGTCGAGCCAACTTTATGGCATGTAACACCACCACCAACATGAGCCATACTCAGTAAATAGAAACGGCAGGCGAGGAGGCGCTGGTGATGAGAAAACACCTCCAGTTGCAGACACCCCTCCCAGGCCCACAGCACGTTGCTTTTGGACCAGCTTGGTGGGTTATGGTTACGTGTAGGGTTCACGTTCTAGCTCTAAACCAGAGAAATATCCACGTGCTGGCTCTTGGTGTCAGGAAAATTATTCC
This sequence comes from Elephantulus edwardii, assembly GCF_000299155.1. NCBI lineage: Eukaryota > Metazoa > Chordata > Mammalia > Macroscelidea > Macroscelididae > Elephantulus > Elephantulus edwardii. The sequence continues at coordinate 1,431,236 of NW_006399941.1, read as the reverse complement.
TTCCCCTTTTCTTTTTCTTTTTCTTTTTGTGTGTGTCTGTGTGTGCCGTCAAACCAAATCTTACTAGTACAGGAGGAGATTGTCTCTCCTTCTCCAGCGGAGCATCTGGTGGATTTGAACCACGCACCTCTGGGATTGCAGTGCGGCTTCTTGCCACTAGGTCCACCAGAGCTCCCTTTCCTTTCCCTTTTGAACCCTCATCCTCTGAAGCGTGGCCCTGTCTCTGTTTCTCAGCCATTCTCTCTTCCCATATTCAGGAAATCCATAGAGGTATAGCATGCCTGCCAATCCATCCCACTAATGAGGGCATTCACAGAACCACAGGCTCCCCAGTACTGGGGTGTCCAGGGCCCTCATTGGTCACTAATAACCTCCCCTTACTCCCCACTCCAAAACAGGAAAGTCAGAGTTACACAGTGAGTGTGGGCTTTCAAGGCCACTGAGAGCTGTCTTCTGTAGCCATGTGCAGTCCTGGATACCAATGGAGGGTCAGCTATGACTTGCAATCCACTCAGCCACAATTGTTACTGTTGTTGTGTACCGTTGAGTTAGAACTGACTCATAGCTGACCCCCTAGTGACTTTTCAGAGGCAGTAAATCGCATGGGAGGAGACTGTGCCTCTTTCTCCCAGGAAGCAGTTGGTGGATTTGAACCATGTACCTTTGGATTAGTAACACAACTCCTTAAGGCTAGGCGAGCAGAACTCCATTACAATAACTGTTGTTATTAGGTCACATTAGGTGTTGTTAGGAGACAAGGAACAATGATGTGAGTTTTTAGATTTTGGTTATTTTTTGTAATGAGAAAAAAAAATACATTATCATGAAATTTTATTTGATAAAATTCAAAACTGTATGTGTAGTTACTTATATGTGTTGAGATCCTAACCTATTACCTGCAGGTATGATACAGAGTTATTCTTCCTTTGCTGGATGCCTGCAGGTCCTCAGGCAGCACAGATAACTTATGAACAATAGCGCTGACAAGTTGACATCCAGACACAGTCCCCCTCACCACGGTGCTGTGAAGGAAAGGCATGGCAATCTACCTCCGTAAAGATTATAGTCCAGAAACCCTACTGGGCTCAGCTCTATGCTGTAACACGAAGGGCTTTCATGAGCTGGAATCAGCAATGATTTGGTATTTGGGGTGTTTTTTGTGTGTGGTTTGTTGTTGTTTGTTTTTTTTTAGTTTGATACTTTACCCTATTCTATAATCTTGTGTTGTTGTTATGTGCCATCGAGTCGCTTGCAACTCATAGCAACCCTTTGTATAAGAGCCCTAAACTCTGCTCTGTCCTGTACTAGTTGCACTGTCTCCGACACACCCAACCCGATTATCCCAGTCACTGAATCAATCCATCTCATAGAGGGTCTTCCCCTCCTGCACTGTGCCTCCACCCTCCCAAGCATGATGATGTCCCTCTCCAAGGACCTGTCCCTCCTTACAATATGCCCAAAGTATGACAGATGGAACCTCAGAATCCTTGCCTCCAAGGAGTAGCCTGGTTTAACTCTTTCCAGGATGAACCTGTTTGTTTTCTTAGCAGTTCATGGTCCATTCACTACTCTTCTCCGGCACCACAGCTCAAAGGTATCAATTCTCCTTCTGTCCTCCTTAGTCACTGTCCAACTCTCTGATGCCTAACTAGTGATAGCAAAGACCATGGCCTGTATCAGACGCACCTTAGTCTCCAGAGAGACACCATTGCTTAGCTGTTTGTTAGGTGTGATCTAGTCAAGCATGTCTCATAGCAACCCCATAAAACAACAGACCTGAATCCTGCCCTATCCTGTGCCATCCCCATCATCTCTGACACCTGACACACTTGAACCATCGCTGCAGTCATTGCTTCAATCCATCTTGTTGAGGGTCTTCCTCTCTTTCGCCGTCCCTCTGCCTTTCCAGGCATGCTGTTCCACTCCAAGGAATAGCCTCTCCTAGCACCGTCCCCATTCATACCTCTAAGAATCACTCTGGGTGCACTTTCTCCAAGATATATCTGTTTGTTGTTTTGACAGTCCATGGGATTTTTCAGTATTATTCTCCAACACCACAACTCAAAGGCATCAATTCTTCTGTCATCCTTAGTCACTGTGTAGCTCTTTGATACACAGCAAGTGATTGAAAAGATCCTGGCCTCAATCAGGTACACCTTAGACTTTAAACTGACATGATATCATTGCTCCTCAGTACTTTTGAAAGGTCACTGACAACAGACTTTCCCAATCCAATATGTGTTTTGATTTATTTAGTGTTGGTACAGATGATGTTGTTTGTGGGTCCAAGTAAGGTGAAATTGTTGACAATTTCAATTTTTTCTCCTTTCATTATGATAATGACTACCAACTCAGGGGTCAAGACTTTTGTCTTCTGAATGTTGAGATATAAAGCATAGGGAAGGCGATAGTCTTTGCTTTTTATTCAGCAAAGATTTTAGGTCTTCTTGATTTCAGCAAGCAAGGTGTGTCATCTGTATAACACGGGTTGGGGCTGAGTCTTCCTCCTATCCTGATGTCACATTCTTCTTCATTGGGTCCAGCTTCTCTTGTGATTTGCTCAGCACACATATTGAATAAGTATGAAGAGAGAGGCCTGGTGCACACCTTTTTTGGTTTTAAATCATGCAATGTTCCCTTGCTCTATTTGGACAACAGTTCTTGGTCTAGGTATAGTTTTCGTATGAGCGTGATTAAGTGTTCTGAGAGTCCCACTCTTCTCAACATTACTCATAGTTTGTTTTGATCCATCCAGTCAAATGCCTTTGCATAGTCAATAAAACACAAATAGACATTCTTCTTGTCTATTTGTGATGGATCTTAGCTTGAGGGATGTATAAAAACAGTGAGCTGGATTTGGCCCATGGGGGTTGTTGGAGATCCAAGTTTTCTGTACACTTTTGTTGAAGTATTAATAAAAAAAGAATAAAATAAAATAAATGTGCCTGCCAAAAAGAAAGGACTGAAAACCACCAGGGTCAAGGAGACTGCACTCAAACATTCTGTTCTTCCCATTGTTTCTATGTCCTTGATCCTGTGATTTGATGAAAATGCAGGTGACCCCTCAGCTTCCAAACCAGTGCCTGGAATCATAACTGCAGGCAAAGTGACAGTCGTAGACTTTTCTCATTTTCTTCTAGGTCATTAGGTTGTAAGCACAAAGCCTCTGCAGCTGACACTGTTGTATCCATCCCAGAGCATGTGCCTTTATGAGAAGCACATCATGTACAGTGGCGGCGACCTCACATTTTATGATAACATAAAATTTTTTATTTTATTTTCTTGAACAAACAAATATGTCTTGGAAAGAGTGCAGCCGGAGTGCTTTTTGGAGGCAAAGATAATGAGGCTTCACCTCATATACTTTGGGCATGTTGCTAGGAGGAACTTGTTCCTTGGAGAGGGACGTGATACTTGGAAGGGTGGAGGGTCAGCGAAGGAGAGGAAGACCTTCGGCCAGGTGGATTGATATGGCAATTACTGCAACGGGCTCCTATGAGTCAGGAAGGGTGAAGATGGCACAGAATAGTACAGGGTTTGGATCTGGTGTTCATAGGGTCTCTATGAGTCATGTTTGACTCGACAGCACCTCACAACAACAAAGTTTTCAAAGCACTTTAGTTTCAATGTCTTACTATCTTTATAACAACCTTCAGAGGTAAGAAGGGCAGGGATTCTTAGTGTTATATTAGAAAAAAATCTGAACAAAATCAAGGTTATGAGAAGCCGTGATGCTGCCAAAGATGGGGCAACCAGACGAGAACAGAGACCAAGCTTCCAGGTGCTGGTGGGCGCTGAGGGTGGAGCAAAAAAGAAGACACAGGAAACTTCAGGAGAGAGGAGAAATGACCAGCCAAGAAAGTAATACTACTATTACTGTCAAACCCTTATGAAAGTTAGATAATGAATAAAGAAGGCCAAAGGAAAATAGATGCTTTGGGCTACCAAAAGAAACTCTGAGAAGAAGGGGAGCACCAGAACACTTGACTGTGCTGAAATAAAACCTATACCTAGACTAAGAGGCTGTTGTGCAAACAGAGCTAGGGAATACTACATAGTTTAAAATTAGGAAATGTGTGCTGTAGGGTTGTATTCTCTCCTTATTCAGTCTGTACACTGAGCAAATTATTTGAGAAGCTCAACTCTATGAAGAAGAACGTGGCATCAGGATCATTAATGAGATGACACAGCCTTGCTTGCTGAAAGTGAGGAGAACTTGAAGAGCTTGTTGCAGAAGAGAAAAGAATGCAGCCTGCAATATAGATTGCATCTCAACATCAAGAATACAAAAATTTTCACCACTGGCCCTACAGAGATGGAAAAGAGATTAAAACTGTCAATGACTTCATCTTACTTGAATCCACAATCAATACAGTTGGTACCTGCAGTCCGGAGATAAGAAGATGTTTTGCACTGGGCAAGTATGCTGTCAGGAACCGCTCCAAAATTACTTAGAAGCAATGATATCAGTTTGGTGAGTAAGGTGCACCTTATTCAGGACATGGTCTTTTCAATCGCTTACTATGCTGCTGAGCTGGAGAGTGAATAAGGTTGACAGAGGAAGGAAGAGTTGTTGCCTTTGAGCTCTGGTGTTGGAGAAGAGTACTGAATAGTCCATGAACTGTGGAAAGAACAGATATATCTTGGAGAAGGTGAAGCCAGAGTGTTCCCTGGATGAAAGAGAATTAAACTTCATCTCATATACTTTGGTAGAAGTTGCTAGAAGAGGCTGTGAGAGGCTAGGAAAGGTGGAGGGATGGTGAAAGAGAGGAAGAACTTAGATACTGTGGATTGACACAATGACTGTAGCAATGGGCTCAAGTGTGTTAGAGATCATGAGGATGGCACAGGAGAGAACAAGTTCAGATTTGTTGTTGTTCATAAGGTTGCAGTGTTGTTGTTGTTGTTATCCTTGCCTCCAAGGAGCAGCCTGGCCTCACCTTCTCCAGGATGAACTCTTTTGTTCTCCTAGCAGTCCATGGTATATACAATACTCTTCTCCAGCACCAAAGCTCAAAGGCATCAACTCTCCTTCCCTAGTCATTGTCCACCTCCCTGATGCATAGCAAGTAATTGCAAATACCATGACCTGTAAATCAGGTGCACCTTAGTCTCCAGACTGACATGGTTGCTCTTCAGTACTTTGGAGAGGTCTCTGACAGCAGACTTTCCCAATGCAATTCATCTTTTAATTTCCTGGCTGCTGGTACCAAGAGTTTATTGTAGAGCCAATCAAACTGGAGTTTTCAACAATCTCAATCTCTTCATCTATCATGATGCTGCCGATTGGCCCAGTGGTCAGAATCTTTCGCTTCTCAATGTTGAGCTTCAATCCATATTGAAGGCTACAGTCCTTGAACTTCTGCAGGAAGCACTTCACGTCCTCCTCAGTTTGAGCAAGCAGGGCTGTGTCATCTGCATAACGCAGACTGTTGATGAGTCTACCTCCAATCCTGATGCCCCACTTCTCCTCATAGAGCCCAGCCTCCCGTATTATCTGTTCCCCATATAGATTGAAAAGATATGGAGGCAGAACACATACTTGACACACATTTTACCCAGTTTTGAACCATGCAGTGTTTCCTTACTCTGTTCTGATGACTGCCTCCTGGTCCAAGTATAGGTTTCGCATAAGCACAATCAAGTGTTCTGGGATTCCCATTCTTCTCAGAGTCAGCCACAGTTTGTTGTGATCCACATAGTCAAATGCCTTTGCATAGTCAATGAAACATGGATGTTGATGTCCTGTTTCAGTTGTTTTTGGATAATCTTCAGCAGAATCTTACTTGCATATGATATCAATGATACTGTTCAATAATTTCCTCACTCTGTTGGGTCACCTTTCTTTGGAATGGGAACAACACAGATCTCTTCCAGTCAGTTGACCAGGTTGTTGTTCTCAGGATTTCTTGGCACAACTTAGTGAGCACATCCAGGGCAGTGTCTGTTTGTTGAAATATGTCAATCAGTATGCTGTCAATTCCTAGGGCCTTGTTTTTAGCCTGTTCTTTCAGAGCTGCTTGAACTTCTTTCTTCATCACCACAGGCTCAACTAGAAAAACACGCAAATCTGTCTTGGAGGAAGTGTAACCAGCATACTGCTAAGAGTTAAAAGTGGTGAGATTTCTTCTCACATAGTTTGGGCACAGTATGATGAGAGGATGGTCAGTCCTTGGAAAAAGACATCATCTTGGAGAAAGCAGAAAGTTAGAGAAAGAGAGGAAGAACTTCAGTGAGATGGATTGGCAGAGTGACTGTTAAAATGGAATGGATTTCTAGGGAAATAATGGTAGAGATTGTGACCATGGCAAAGGAGAGGGCAAAGATGAGATCTGTTGTTCGTAAGGTTTGAGTGACAGTTGATTTGATGACACCTAACAACAGTTCACATGAAGAGAGAGCCCTGGTCCACAGGGAATTGTGCAGCGAAGCCCAAGAGGGCACCTCTCTGGTGGTTTGGACCCACAAGGGACCTTGTCCAAGAAAGATGGGCAATTTGCTTTGTGTGTGGGGGCTTTTGTTGGTTTATTTTCCCCCCAAAAAAGTGCAAAGATACTAATCATCCTGAGATACATAATAATTTATCAGAATGTGTGTGTGTGTGTGTGTGTATGTGTGCGTGCGCATGTGTGTGTGTATAGTAGTTGTTATTGTCATTGTTGTAGTGCCATTAAGTTGGAACTGACCCATAGCTGACCTTCCAGCAGGTTTTGAGAGGCAATTAATCATATGGGAGGAAACTGGGGAGGAGACTGTCCATACATCTCCTGGGGAGCAGCTGATGGATTTGAACTGCAGTCCCTTTGAAATTGCAGTGCAACTTCTTGCCACTACTCTCTCTCGCTCTCTCTTTCTCTCTCTCATCTCTGTCTCTCTCTCTCTCTTTATATCTATCTATCTATCTCTATCTTTGGAAAGCATCCTTAATTCTGCAGAAAGGACGAGTCGAGTCAAGTTCTTTGAGGGATATCCTTAGCAAAGGGTCTATTCAAATGAAGATATTAAAACTTCCCCCCTTTGGCTTGATAACATTACTTTCAATCCACTAGGCCAACAGTTGTTTTTGTTAAGTGTTGTCAAATCGCAGTCAGCTTATAACAAAAGACCTGAACACTTGTATAACTTTCATCACTTCTCCATGTGGGCAGTTTGCTTTCATGTGAGTTACAGCCTCCAAAACCCAGGGGAGGCTCAACTGTGAGTCAAGTCAGACTCAGTGATATGAGTGAGTAAGCAATTCACGTGAAAAGAAAAACAAAATGTTGCTATCAAGTCAATTCCCACTCTTAGTGGAAAAGAAGGGCTCTCCATGGTTTGCAAAGCTGTAGCCTGGTGGCACAAGTGCATTATGTGTTGGGTTGCTAACTGAAAGGTCAGCAGTTCAAATCCATCTGCCTACTCTACAGGATTAAAATGAAGTAGTCTCCTCTTACAAAGATTTGTGTTCTCAGAAACCGGATTGAGTGTCTCCATGAGTTGGAATCAACCTCAGGACCACGTTTTGTTGTGATATTTTTGTTGGTCTGGCTTGATGGCTTGTTTTAAATCTTTAAAGAAGCAAACAGTTACATCTCCTGCAAGACTGGTGATTGGATTTGAACCTCCTGCATCTGGTTTTGGCAGCCCAGCACTTAATCATCGTACCCCTCAGGGCTTGTAATATGAAAGAATTTGAGTATATATCAAGATTTAAAAAAATCTCCTCTTTAAATATTTCCAAGCCTATTTAGCCTGGTTTATTGTCACCTAAAAGCACATCTTAAAAGTTAAGGGCTCTAAAAGCTGAATACATTGAGAAGATAAAAAGAATAGACTTTCAGGAAATAATTATACTTCCAAAAATAGTCCCAGGATGCTGCAAGGGGCCAGTACCCAGGCTGCGTGTTTAATCATTGCCATATATGTCAGGGTCTTAGAACAGGCAGCCAAGAGATTAGGAGGAAAATGCCAGCACTCAGCTGAGGCGGAACCTCCGGGGGGAGCATGAATGGGGTGGGAGGGGGGCACACGGCTTCACGGAGACCTGTGGTCCCATCTCGATCACAGATACCCTGTGCCTTGCATGAGCTGCGGCAAGTTAGTGGCAGAGGGCAGGGAGGCAGGGACGGCCTGCTGCTGCCCATCCACTTCTAAGGCGGCCACACAGTGACATCACACAAGCCCCCGGTCCTTTGATCATTGCCCTCAGAAGTGCGTTCAGCTCCACAACTGAGGAATAGCTCAGAGGGTAGTGGTGAAGGGCCAGGGCTATGCAGTGGCACCAACCTGGGTTCAAATCCCCATTCCTCGCCTTAGCAGCATGTGGCCTTTTGTGGGTGGAAGGTGGCAGATGCAGTTTACACGCTCACAGGTTGTGAGCAAGGACAGCAGAGCAGCCTGCTCCCTGGTTTGTGTGATGCACCAAATGAGGAGCCCAGGAAGCCTGTACTGTTGTTAATGGTGTTATTTATTAAGCTCAATGGCAGACCTGAAGATAACTAATGGCCCCGTGGAGAGGCGCCTCAGAGGCAGCGGTGCAAGCATTGGGCTGGGATTCAAAAGACTTGGGTTGCACTTTAAATTCTAACAGTTGAGAGAAGGGAAATGAGCTGAGGAAAAAGTACCCACAGAGCCAGAGTCGCCTCGTCTTGGAAAGGGAGCTACTAACGCCCACCTCCCGGGGTCCTTGGGAGGTAATAATAGGGAAAGCACTGCTTTGTAGATTATATTATTATGTAGTGCTGTAAAAATGCTCCAGATAATTCCTCTAACTGTACATATTTATAGACACCACATCACATCCCATAAAAGATGTGAGGCAGTCTTCGAACACAAAACTCAAGCCAGGCTCAAAAACCTACATCGTAAAAATATAAAGCACCCACATAAAATAATGAACCATAAATGTGATTTAAAAATGAAGCATGCAGGAATAGGTAAAAGCAGGAATAAATGACCTGAGAGAAATAAACATGCAAAATTATAGGTCTGAAGATTTTGTCTGCATTGCTGTTCAAATTAGATATCAAATTTATTTCTAAGTTTCCTGAGAATCAAGGGGGAATATATCTCCAGCTCCAAATCTCTTTATCCTTCACTCATTCTCAAGAGTAGGAGATGTTTGCAATCCTTAACACAACCAAGTAGGTAAGATGTCAATCCACAGGCAAGTGGTTCGAATCTATCAGCTGCTCCATGGAAGGAAGATGAGCAATCTCCTCCTGTGTGATTTACAGCCTCTGAAAAACCTGCTGGAGTGTCAGCTATGGGCTCGTTCTGAATGGTAATGAGTAATGAGTGAGAGTAAGGGAAGTACTGTTAGCTTCATTTTATAAATTAAGAAACTAAGGCTCAGAGAGGTTACCTAGCTTACCTGAAATCACACAGCTAGTTCGAGGCAAGGCTAGGATTTGAAATGAAGTCTGAGGATAGAAAAGTTCTTGCTCTTTCTATCATACCATGAAGTGCAGTCTCTGGGGGGTGGGACTTTACTTGACTTAGCCAGAGGTGTCTTAGAACCTGGATTTTTAGCCCAAGGTTATATCTCTATAGGAACATGCTTTTCCAGTAAAAACTTCTTTTCCTGTGAAAGAAGAATACCTGCCTGCTGGGTAGACAGACAGGACCAGCCTTCATGTAGGCGTGGATGACATGGGGGTTACAATGAACTCAGCCCAGGGCACTGGCAGATGTGACTTCCTCAGCCAGCAGTGGCTGAAGACTACACGCAAAGTGGGCTTAGACCCAGGCTTAAGAGAAGCTCATGGAAATTTCCAGCTGAGGCCAGGCCAGGACAGTGTAGAACACACAAGCCAGCAGGAGCTGAAGACACGGATGAAGGAGGGGACAAAAAGATCGTTAGAGTCCTAACCCTTTATTTGGGCCCAGTAACTGATTCTGCCACTTCTTCATCCAGTATTCCCAGTCATCATAACTAACTGAGGTTCAAGTTTACAGCAGGGTATAAAGTGTATAGTTCCCGCTGGCCTTTTAAGTAGATCCATAAAGTCCTGCATTAAGGAGTTCCTCCAGGCACCATCATATTGATATCAGGACTGTTGGAACTTACCAATTATTGCAGCCCAGATAGACGGCACCTGTGATTTTTAACAAGGTTTATGTCTCTCTGGGTGACTATAGATTGTATTAGTCTGCCTTCCAAAAGGCATTGCCCATTAAGTTCATATGAGGGGCACTGAGTGACCAAGAGGACAGTGCCTTTAAACAACATCCCTACAGTGGAGGTGGCAGTCCTTTCTAGAAGGCTTTTCTTTTAATGTGCCTTGGTCAAAACCCAGGGCTTCCAGCACACAGGACAGCTCAGGGAAAATAATCAAGGATCAAGATAGTTTGATCCACCTCTATGTCTCCTCATGCACAATTTTATCTAACCACAAATTTTATGTAGCTTTGGGTCGTCTCTATCACATGTATAGTTTAAGTAACGACCCCTTAACATCACTTCTCTCAGCATTAGGATTTCTTAAGAGTTAGAGAGTTGACAGTCTGGTGTTATAATTTCAGAAATTGTCTTGGACTAAAGGGAGCCAGCATATCAATTGAAGAGAGATTTTTTTTGTTGTTATTATTAGGTTCCATCAAGATAATTATGACTCCTCAATAGATAGCTTTCCTGTCCTGTCCCATCCTCAAGATTTTCACCATGTTCCAGCCCATTGGTCCAACCACTGTGTCAATCTATCTCATCTAAGGTCTTCCTCTTTTTGGATGAGCTCTTCCAAAGGAAAGTAGGGTGTGAATAAAATTTTCCTTGCAAATGAGTGATAAGCTGACCATAATGTGAAGTTATTTTGTGCAATCTGAGTATGCAAACGATGCTTTTTAGCTTCAATTGAAAGTCATTTGACCAACTCTTAGAGTTGAGATGTTGGAGCTCTTTGTAGCTAATACTTCTTGGGGCTGTCCTGGTACTTGAAAACATGGTTAATTAAGCTCTGAAAATTTTATGTTATAGAGCATGACAGGAAGCTTTGGGTCTATAAGCTGTGAGAGCATTTGTGACTAGCTCCCTACAAAGACCCTATAAAACCTAGATAAAGTACCCATGGACAACACGCCTTTGATCAAAGCAGTGTTTTGATAGAACTGCCAGGATGTATAAATTGGAAAATGTACTTATTTCAAGTTTCTGAGAACATTTACCTGTTTTATGAGATAATTGGATATGAATCAATTACAATTTGGACCACATCTGCCAAAAATGATTTTAGGTGGATTTTATAATTAATTAACTGAAGGCCCTCTGAACCAGAAGAGTTTACTCATTATCAAAAGTAATTTGGAGGAATATGGGCCATAAAGTCCTCACATGGAAGATTATTCACCTCAAATCATGGTGTTTAAAACCAGAAGAGGGTTCCAAATAGAATCTTTGCCTCCAGATTGAAAGCCGCAAGGACCAACCCAGAAAGACAGAATTCTAAGGGGTGACAGAGACAAAAAGGAAACACCAGAGAACACATCCTGGATCCATGACACGAGTTGAATTATGTTTCTAAAAATATGTGTAAATATGGCTGGGTCGTGATTCTTAGTTATCCAGTGAGGTCATCACCCCAGGATGGGACCAGCCAATCAATTAGAAGAAGATTAAAGTGGTTCACAACACCCTACATCAGAATAGAGCCCTGATACAATGTAAGAGGAATTTCTCTGGGATATGGCTTATATTACCTTTTATCTTACAAGAGATAAAAGGAGAGAGAAGTCAGCAGAGAAAAAAGGACCTACAGGCACCAAGAAAGAAGTGCTGGGAGCAGAGCACATCTTTGGAGCCAGGGTCTTTGTGCTAAGAACTAAAAGGGCAAGTTTGATGCCAAAACACACAGAGGTCTTCAAAGAACACTGAGCCCCCAGGGGTTGAAAAGGAGACAAGGACCTTCCCCTTGAACAGAGAGAGAAAGCCTTCCTCCAGAGCGGGAACCTTGAGTTTGGACTTCCCACCTCCTCAATGGGGAGAGAATACATTTCCTTTTGCCAAAGCCATCCATTTGTGCTGTTTCTGTTAAAGCAACCCTAGATAACTAAGACAGCCAAACATTATCCAGATGAATTGGAGTGCCATATCAGTAAGGCCAGGAAGATCTAGGCTGCACAAAGAAATGATTCTCCATGTTAAACCAAAAATGTAGGCTAGAGGAGACTTGCTCCAAAGATTTCCAAATCTTTGTGGAAAGAGATTGCCATGTCTTTCTCCTGCCGAGCTTCTGGTGGATTCAAAGAGCGAGACATTTTGTCAGTAATTGAGTGCTTGACCATTGCACCACTAGGGTTCCTTATTTACCAGTCTCTTGAATAAAGTCCAGTTTGGGGGAGCAAAGTGGGAATGGATATATATTATGCTAATGTTTTGTGGTTGTTTGTGTTGTGTTTCTTCATTAAAGATACTAATTAGTTCAACTAGAACTGTGAGCATCTTTTCAAAGAAAAGCCTCAGCTGGATGTCCAGAAGTTCCAAACTATTCAGAGACTGAAGATCACCTGTGTGTCTTGAGATGCTGTCATGGTGACTGAAGAACTGTAGGGATGCACTGATCTGCCAACTCTCCAAAACACAACCTTGACACAGGTTAGATAAGCTCCAGAACTTGAATGTCCTAAACCAACCAATGTATTTAAATCTTTAGTTCATCTCTCAACCTAATTGATTTTATTCCTTGATCAGGATTCACCATCATTCTTTGAGCTAATCTGTCCTCTTAAATGTGGCTGCCAGAGTCAACAGACGCAGATGTCAGGAAGCATCTAACCCTCTCAAGTCTAGTTATGCACACTCTTTGGGTTCTATCAGAGGAAAGATTTCTGAGAACCAGAGCTGCTCAGAACTTCTCCAGTTCCTGGAGAGCACCTGATGGTTCACTGTGATGCTTGAACTCATACCTGAGAACCATGACATCTCTGATCTGAGTCTCATGACTTTAGCTTCAGAGGAACCCCTACTGTCACAGAACTTAGAAGTGCTGAGAGATACTGACCATGTGGCAACTAGAACCTAAATGTTTTTCTGCAAATGCCAACCCTTCAAGGTGCTGCTTAGAGGATTAAGTCACCTCCCTCTACTCAGGGAGGACAATCATCACTATGCTTCAAGGATTTTTATTATTGTTTTACCCTCCATAGGATTTGGAGAAGCAAGGTGGTAGATAGGTGCACGAGTAAGAGCAGGACATGCAGCAATAACGTAAAGTTTTATTTTTGCAGAAGGATATAGATGGGGGCTGGAGAAGCTGGAGTTAAGGTCCGTAGGCTAGAGCTCAGGGTACCCCGTGGATCTGGTTGAGGGAGAGAACAAGAGGGCTGGGAAAGACCAATATGTCACAGGGATTGTGAATGGTCAGGAAAGGCTAGAAGATTGGGGCTGGACAGAGGAAGGGGACAGAAAATATAGGGTGGGCCTAATAGGATCTAGGTTTGGACTATCATAGAAAGGCCCATTGTGAGTGTAAGGAAGAAATAGGGCCAGGAGGGACATTGGTCAGATGGCATCTTCTAAGAAGTGCAGAGCCATGTTGGCAGAGAGTAACAGAAAGGGACTTCTTCCCAATTGCCTGAAGGCAGGTGTGGCTACCCAAACTGTTATTTCCCAATAGTAAGTCCTTGTTTTCAAAGTTTACAGTTAAGCTGAAGGTATATGGTATTTACTCATGAGCAAGTTAAATGGAAGCACAGCAACACGTGATGAAGTGCTCAATGAGTAGAAGATTCAGTATGAGTGGTGGTGCCAAAAGGAGGGTGAATGAACATGACCAAATCTGATCTAATCCTTGACAGGGCAGAGCAGACTTTTCAGAGAGAATGGGGGCCGCTCAGGCAGAAACAGTGTGCGATTGCAGAGTTGAACAAGATTCATTTTTAGAGAAAAACACTCAAGGCTATCCAGAGTGGAAACTCATGAAAAGGACAATGGGGTGGAAATTCTTTGACAGGGACAAGTGAGTGATGTGTGTGTGTTCACCCTAACACACTTTCCCCAAGAGTTAGACTACCAGCAGGCAATGGGCCAGAATATATATATATATTCACCTGAGATTCAGAGAGGTAAGAACCCCTGACCCGGGGATCACATTGTAACAGGGTGGAATCTCTGAGATCAGCACACATTAAGGAAAAGATAAGAAAAGGCCAGGATAGTCAGTCTTAGAAACCTGGCAAAAGGAAATCTGGCTGTGTCCATCAGACCTTGTTAGAGAGGAGGGGAGTTTAATCCAGGCAATTTCTAGTTCTCCAGTCCCACTAACAAGGGTGCAGCTATGGGGAGAGGCCAGAATTGAGTAGATTTGTTCAATTAGATGATTAAATGAATAAATACATGATGCCATTAAATATTTGGCCAAGTCAATATTTTTATTTCTATTCTCAGCCTGCTTTCTTTTTACTGCAATTTGGCATCCCTTTAGATTCCTAGAGAGAGAGAAATTACTGATTATAGAGGTTTCTAGTAGTCTAGTATCTGAAAGCATTTTTTTGCTGACATTCTGATTTCATATATCATCTTCATGAGCTTGGAGAACAGGAAGGATCCAAGTTTGGTTTATGAGGCTAAGCATCAATACTGGATCACATTGAAGTTGCTGGCACAGAAATTGTCATCATTTGAGGCTTCGTGAGGACAATATTTTTGCCAAGGAGTGAAAAAATGCTGTGTGGAGCATGCTTGTGGCGGGCCCTGAAAGTCTGTCTGATGAGTTCTCAGTGTATTCTGCAGGCACTGGACGTTATTCAGGTCAACAAATACAGAGACCTTGTTACAAAGACAGCACTTCTGTGTAAGGGAGGAGATTACTAAAGAGTCTTCTCTGGAATTTGTAAGGTAATAGAAAAGGCAGCTTTCCACAAAATCACTTATGATAAAGGTAGAAAATAGACTTCAGGGAGGAAATGGTATTCCAATTGGGCCTAAAAAAATGTCTAACTGGCAAGAACTGCTTCAGGATATAGAAGTGTAAAGGAAGACCAGAAATCCATGTAGGCTTAACGAGTTTGGGAGTGGAAATTCACAGGTCATATAGGCTTTTTCCATTCAATCATTCATTTGCATTTAGTTTCATATTATTAATTGCCATTGATTAATGTAATTAATGAATCACAAAGTTTGGTCACCCCCTAATTGTATGCTTTTATTGTGGTATTTCCACCCCTTTATTTTACCACAATAATCTCAACTCAAAATCAGGAAAAAGTTGGTGGGGTCAGGAAGGAAGTTGGAATAAATGATTTATTACAAAAAGAAATAGTGCTTTTCATAGATGCTTGAGGCAGAGTTTCCTTCATCTGTACTTTGAAGAGTTTTCACACAAACTCCATGAGCAAAACATGACAGTATCTAACTTATATGCTTTATAGGCTATAATTCAGTCTGAATGCCAGTCTAGCTCCCTCCTTCACCCTGCACCATGTGCTATTTTCACAGTATGTTTTCTTCGCTTCTCTTTTTTTAACTTTATTTTTACTTTATATTGGTTTGCATACAAAATTCATATACATCGTGTTTCACACATCCTTTCATTCACATTGTGTTTCATACCATCATCCCCATACACTGTGTTTTGAAAGATTAACCATTGATCTATGCCCACTATTACCCCATTTTTTTCAGATCCCCACTGGATTTTTCCAGTTCCTTCTTCCTCTCCCACCATCCACCAAACTCTGTGATCTTGTAATCTCACCCCTCTCCAAGACCCCTTCCCTCTGCCCTTTCCATCTTTGGATATTTACACGTGTTACTAGTTATCCTTCTTAAGAGACTGAATTGTCCACTCAGCACAATGCTCCCTACCTTTCCAACGTTATACAGCGTTTTTCAAAATTTTTGGTCCTAAGTGCTGCATAATATCCCATTGTGTGAACATACCACAATTTCTCAATCCAATTGTTTGTTGAGGGACATTTAGGCTGTTTCCTTGTTCTTGCAATGGGGAATAATGCTGCTATGAACACCAGTGTACAAATACTCAATTGTGTTTCAGTTCTGTTTTTCTTGGGGTATATTCCTAGCAGAGAATAGCTGGGTCATGTGGAATTTCTATGTTCAGCTTTTTGAGGAAATGCCAAACTGCCTTCCAGAGTGGTTGTACCATTTTACAATCCCACAACAGTGTATGAGATTTCCAAAATCTCCTTATCCTCTCCAATATTTATTGCTTGCTGTCCTATTAAATTTTGCCACTGCTACTGAGTGAGATGGTATCTCACGGTGGTTTTGATTTGCATCTCTCTTATTGCTAGTGATTTTGAGCATTTCTTCATGTGTCTGTTGGCCACCTGAATGTCTTCCTCTGTAAAGTTTTTCCATGTCTTTTGCCAATTTTATAATTGGATTATCAGTGTTTTTCTTCTGGAGGCAATGTTGTCGTTCCCTTACATGACTGCCATCAACATGAGACCGCCATCGAGATGTAGCCAGCCAACTTGTAGAGTAGAGGGAGATTCCAAGAACCCAGACCCCAGGCCAGCCCACAGACCTATTGCCTCATTAACTATTTTAAAGCCACACCCTCAAGCAATGACACCCTTGTCTGAGATGGTATTGCCAAATCAGTAGGTTTTCTTTTCACCTTACTGGAGAAAGTTTTTGATATATTCAGGGACTTAATCTTTACAAGTGCTTGTTTGTTGATCTGACCTTGTCTTGGATGTGCATTTTTAGCTATATTTGGCAATCTATTTATACCATAGGCTAAGCTTTCTAAGTTTGGACCCATTTTGTTCCTTATGTCTTAGGTCTCTACTTAGATTTATTCCCAATTCATTCAATTTGTGATTGTCTATTGTAAATTGTTGTCATCTACATAACACAGGCTATTGATGAGTTTTCCTCTAATCCTAATGCTATATTCCTTGGCATAAATTTCAGCCTCCCAAATGATCTGTTCTGCATATGATTGAAAAGGAATGGAGAAAGTATACATCCCTGACACACTCCTTTCTTGATTTTGAACTATGTAGCGTGTGTTTCCTCTGTTCATACAATCGCTGAAGAGGGTCAGAGACTGCAGTCTTCAGTATGTATTGAATCTCAAAAACATTAATAAAACAAAGATTTTCACCACTAGGCCAATTGACAGCACCATGGTAGATGAAGAAGAGATTGAGGTTGTTAACTAATTCATCTTGCTTTGATCAACAATCAGTATTTTTGGCACCAGCAATCAGGAAACTAAAAGATAAGTTGCACTGGGAAAATCTCCTGTTAGAGACTTCTCCAGAGTATTAAAGAGTAATAATACCGGTCTAGAGACTAAGGCGTGCCTGTTCCAGGCCATGGTATTTGCAATTACTTGCTTTGTATCAGAGTGCTGGACAACGACTAAAGATGATGCGAAAAGAATCTATGACTTTGAATTGTGGTGCTGGAGAAGAATATTGCACATACCATGGACTTCCAAAAGAACAAACAGTTCTGTCCTGGAGAGGGTGAAGCTGGGTTGCTACTTGGAGGCAAGGATTTTGAAATTCCATTTTGAAAATCACATACTTTGGATTTGTTGTCAGGAGGGGCCAATTCTTGGAGAAGGACACCATACTTGGAAGAATGGAGGGACAGCGTAGGAGAGGAAAGATACTGGATGAGACAGATTGATGCAGTGACTGTGGTAATGGGGGCAGGTGTAACAGAGAGAGTGAGATTGGCTCAGGATAGAGCAGAGTTCAGAGTATTGCTCACAGGGTCACTTTGAGTTGTAGTTAACTCTATGGCACATAACAACAACAGCATTTTAAACTGTATTGCTTTCTTAATTTTGCTTTCTCTGTTTCTCAGAATACTTTTTCTTTTCTGTTAGGTAAATGGATGGTACTCCCTTTTCAGAATGTATTTTCTAGAATGAAGCTATAATGTCCTGTGCAATCTGGGTGGCTGGAAACTTGTACTATTGTCTGATAGTTTAGAAATGCTTTCTTTGCCAATTATTGATCTATGTTGTTTGATGAGAAGACTTTAATTTCTATAGAACAAAAGTTTATGTAGAATCAATTCAAGAGCCATCCATTTGAACAGCACATCTTGCCCTTTTCAAAATGGTAGATTTGGTTTTCTCCAGTAGGTAATACAAGTGCCCTTTCTAGAAAGATCTATATGACTTATTTATTTGACTTTTGTTCCAGGAACCATTTTATTCCTAGGTTGAAATTTATAGTCCTAACTTATGAGAAAAAGAAAGCTCTGCAATACAGCATATTTCCTTTCCCTTTTTATTACCAGAGTACTTAATTGTGATAGTGATTTAATCTTGGTCCTGGTAAAATGACTTAAAGAGAAGGTGACTTCTGTTGCTGCTGTTGTTATGTGCTGTGGAGTTAGCCAGGACTCATAGTGACCCTATGAACAATGGCTCTGAACTCTTCCCTGTCCTGTGCCTTTCTCACCATCTTCGTTACACTTAATCATTGTTATAGTTACAGTGTCAATCTGTCTTGTTGAGGGTCTTCCTCTCTTTTGCTGACCCTCCCCACCTTTCCAAGCAAGATGTCCCTCTCCAAGGACTGGCCCCTCCTAAGAATATGCCAAAAGCATGTGAGATAAGATTTCACTACCCTTGTCTCCAAGGAGCACTCTGCATTCACTTTCTCTAGGAGAGACCTGTTTGTTTGGGGTGGGTTTCCCCCCCCCCATAAGTTCATGGGATATTCAGTATTCTTCTCCAGCATCACAACTCAAAATTGTTGATTCTTCTTCTGTTGCCCTTAGTTATTGTTCAACTTTCAGATGCATAGCAAGCAATTGAGAAGACCATAACTTGGATCAGGCACGTCTTAGTCTTTAAACTGACATCATTGCTCTGTGGTATCCTGGCTAGGTCCCTGACAGCAGATTTACCCACTGCAACATATATTTTGC
>NW_006399941.1:1410070-1411480 GCF_000299155.1 Elephantulus edwardii | reverse complement strand
GGGGAAGACCCTCTATGAGATGGATTGATTCGGTGACTGGGGTAATCGGGATGGGTGTGTCAGAGGCGGTGTGGTTGGCGCAGGATAGAGCAGGGGTTGAGGGCTGTTGTGCCTAGGGTCGCTGTGAGTCGGAAACGACTTGACGGCACATAACAACAGCAACAATGTATATGTGTGTATATGTGTATGTGTATGTGTATATGTTACTACCCTGGATGTTAATTGTGGAGCCAAGTAAGCTAACAACTTCAGCAACTTAGTTGACAATTTCAAACTTTTCTTCATATATCATGATTTTCCAGCATAATAGATCATATGATCCTCTGACTCAAAATGCCCCATGCCAGTACATCTCATCTTGCCAATACCTAGTATATCAATATTTATGCGTCCCATTTCTTCCTTAACAATATCTAATTTTTCATATTCATGGTTCTCACATTCCACGTTCCAATCACCAGTGTCTGCTTACAACTGTTCCTCTTCCTTTGGATTTCCATACTTGAAAGCTTCACCTCAGTTGTTCTATCGGCTAGTCTAAATGTGTTCTATCATACATAGGGTTTTCAGAGGCCTGCTATTTTGGAAGTGGATGGAAAAATCCTTCTTCCTAGTCTGTCTTAATCTAAATGCTCAGATTTAGAAAAGTATCTGACAAACATTTTACAGGAAAAAAGCAGATGAAAGGTATTTCCCTAATTGTAGAACTAACCAATAGTTTCAGAGTTGTTCCCGCCCTTGACACGTGTGTCTTGACCCACCCATTTCCCTGCTCCACCAGCATCCCCTTCCACTCCCACCCACTCCCTTCAACACCTTTCTCCCGCTATCCAGCCCTTGATCTCTGGTAGCTTATATCTCAAGCATTATGGGCTTCTGTGATTCCAAACACTTCAAGCTGCTGCCAGTTTCTTATGCTGTGACCAGTGTCTCTTGAGTTTAGGTGTAATGTTTCCCAATGGATGGTGATGTGTCTTGTAGATCTGGTAAATAGTGTTGTTTTCCTGATCTGCAGGCTTCTGGGTCTCTCATACCTGTTGAGTGAGGGGAAGCTGAAGACACTGCCTCCTGGGCCTTCTCTTCCCTTCTGGGATGCCTCTTTCATGCTGTGCTCTGCCTCCCATGATCATATGATCTATTATGCTGGAGATGAAAAGGTGAGGAAAAATGAGGTTGCTTTCAGAGTTAAAAAAATCATTTCTAGATGTGTCTTGAAATACAATATTGTGAGTGACTGGATAATATCCATATGCATATGCCTGCTGCAGAGGGTCAAGGACTGCAGCCTACAATATGGATTAAGGCTCAATGTCAAGAAGACAAAGATTCTCACCACTGGACCAATTGGCAACATCAGGATGGATGGTGAAGAGATTGAGATTGTACACAGCTTTAGTTTGCTTGGCTCCA
>NW_006399941.1:1407550-1409732 GCF_000299155.1 Elephantulus edwardii | reverse complement strand
CGGGTAGCTCCTTGGAGGCAAGGATTCTGAGGCTCCGTCTAACATACTTTGGACATGTTGTGAGGAGAGACTGGTCCTTAGAGAAGGACATCATGCTTGGGAGGGTGGAGGGACGGTGCAGGAGAGGAAGGCCTTCTATGAGGTGGATTGATTCAGTAACTGGGATAATTGGGATGGGAGTGTCAGAGACAGTGCGTTTGGCACAGGACACAGCAGAGTTTAGGGCTGTTGTACATAGGGTTGCTATGAGTCTCAGGCGACTCGACGGCACATAACAACAACAACAACAACAACAATACAAGGAAGTACAGTAAATACCACTATAATTCAGATATATACACCAATAACCAGAACCAAAGAAGAGGAAATAGATTTTTACCAACTTTTGCAGTCAGAGATTGAACATGCAATCAAGATGCATTAATAATAATGGGTGAAAGGGAACAGAGAAGCATCAGTAGTCAGAAAACATGGACTTGGTGACAGAAATGAAGCTGAAGATAGAATGATTGAATTTTGCACAATCAATGATTTATTAATTTCAAATACACTTTATAAAAAACAAACACAGGTTATACACGTGGATTTTACCTGATGGTATGCATAGGAATCATTTTGATTACATCTGTGGAAAGAACCTCTGGAGAAGCTCAATATAAGCTGTAAAACCTAGGCCAGGTGCTGATTGTGAAACAGACCACCAACTAGTCATAGGCAAGCTCAAAATGAAGCTCAGGAAAATTAAACCAAATCCACAGGAACCAAAATATGGCTTTGAGTTCATCCTACCTAAATTTCAAAACCATCTCAGGAACAGGTTTGAAGCCTTGAATACTAATGAGTGAAGACCAAATGAGTTGTGGGAGGATTCAAGGGTATCATCCAGGAAGAGGGCAAACGGTCATTACGAAGACAGAGGAGGAAAAAAAGACCAAAATGGATGGCAGAAGAGACTCTGAATGTTGCACTAGAGCTCTGAGAAGCCAAAGGAAAGGGAAGAAATCAAGATATTAAAGAGCTGAACAGAAGATTTCAAAAGGCAGCAGGGGAAGACAAAGTATTACAATGAAATGTGCAGGGAGCTGGAGTCAGAAAATCAAAAGGGCCGAACTTGCTCAGCATTTCTTAAGCTCACGGAACTGAAGAAAAAAATTCAAACCTCGAGTTGCTATACTTAAGGATGCTTTGGGCAGAATATGAAATAACCCAGGAAGCATTAAAAGAAGACGGAAAGTGTATACAGAATAATTGTGCCAAAAGGAATTGGCAGACACAGAAGAATTTAATGAAACAACATATGAGCAAGAGCCTATGGTAATGAAGGAAGAAGTTCAAGCTGCTTTGAAAGAATTGGCAAAAATGAAGGCCCCAAGAATTGATAGTGTACCAACTGACATATTTCAACTAACAGGTGCTGCCCTAGGTGTGCTCAGCAAGTTGTGCCAAGAAATCTGGAGGACAGCCAGCTGGCCAACTGACTGGAAGAGATCTGTATTTGTTTCCATCCCAAAGAAAGGTGACACAACAGAGTGTGGAAATTATTAAATATCATTAATATCACATAAACGCAAGATTCTGCTTAAGATTATCCAAAAACTATTGGAACAGCACATCAACAGAGAACAGCCAGGAGTGTAGGCTGGGTTTAGAAGGGGTTGTGGTACTAGGGATATTGTAGCTAATGTTAGATGAATCTTGGCTGAAGGCAAAGAGTACCAGAGTAATGTGTGTCTATCTGTGTTTCATTGATTATGCAAAGGTGTTTGACTGACAACAGACTGTGGCTAACTCTGAGAAGAATGGGAATCCCAGAACATTTGACCGTGCTAATACAAAACCTATACTTGGACCAGGCGGCAGTTGTCAGTACAGAGCAAGGAGACACTGTTGTTGTTATGTGCCATCGAGTCATTTGTGACTCATAGCGACCCTATGTACAAGAGCTCTAAACACTGTTCTATCCTGTGCCAACCTAGTCATCTCAAATGCACTTATTCCCACCACTCCAGTCATAGAATTGATCCATCTTATCGAAGGTCTTCCTCTCCTTCGCCACCCCTCCACTCTGCCAAACATAATGTCCCTCTCCAAGGACCAGTCCCTCCTTGCAACATGCCCAAAGTATGGTACACGAAGCTTCAGAATCCTTGACTCCAAGGAGCATTCCAGCTTCACCTTTTCC
>NW_006399941.1:1386827-1407060 GCF_000299155.1 Elephantulus edwardii | reverse complement strand
GCAGACTGTTGATAGATCTTCCACCAATCCTGATGCCACATTTGTCTTCATAGAACACACCGACCCAGATAATCTGTTCTGCATACAGATTGAAAAGGTATGGAGACAGAATACATCCCTGACGGACCCCCTTCTTCATTTTGAACCATGTAGTGTCTTCTTGCTCTGTTCTGACGACTGCCTCTTGGTCCAAGTATAGGTTTTGCATTAGCACAATCAAGTGTTCTGGGATTCCCATTCATCTCAGAGTCAGCCACAGCTTGTTGTGATCCACACAACAAAACCTTTGCATAGTCAATAAAGTGCAGATAAACATTCTTCTGGTATTCTTTGCTTTTAGCCAAGATCCATCTAACATTAGCTATAATATTCCTAGTACCACCACCTCTTCTAAATCCGGCCTGTACGCCTGGCAGTTCACTTTTGACGTATTGTTCCAAACGTTTTTGGATGCATGGTTCAAAATTGGGAAGATTGTAAGCCAGGGATGTGTCCTATTTCCATACCTTTTCACTATATATGCAGAACAGATTATCTGGGAGGCTGGGCTCTAGGAGGAGAACTGTGGCATTAGAATTGGATGAAGATTCATCAACAAACTGCATTATGCAGATGATACAACCCTGCTTGCTGAAACTGAGGAGGACCTGAAGCACTTGCTGCAGAAGATCAAGGACTCCAGCCTCCTGTATGGATTGAGGCTCAATATTAAGAAAACAAAGATTCTGACTACTGGGCCAATTGGAAACATCATGATAGATGGTGAAGAGATTGAGATAGTTAACAGTTTTAGTTTGCTTGGCTCCACAGTCAACACTCTTGGCACCAGCAGCCAGGAAATTAAAAGACTTATTGCTATAGGAAAGACTGTGGTTAGACTGAAGAGCAATGGTGTCACTCTGGAGACTAAAATGTGCCTGACACAGGCCATGGTCTTTGCAATCACTTGCTATGCATCAGAGAGCTGGACAATGACTAGAGATGATAGAAGGAGAATTGATGCCTTTGAGCTGTGGTACTGGAGAAGAGTATTGAGTATACCATGGACTGCTAAGAAAATTGAACAGGTTCATCCTGGAGAGGGTTGAATCAAGCTGCTTCTTAGAGGCAAGGATTCTGAAGCTTTATCTGACATACTTTGGACATTTTGCAAGGGTGGCCCTGTCCTTGGAGAGGGACATCATGCTTGGGAGGGTGAAGGGACAGCACAGGAGAGGAAGACCCTCTATGAGGGTTACTGGGGTAATGGGGGAGGTGTGTCAAAGACAGTGAGATTGGCACAGGATAGAGCAGGGTTTAGGGCTGTTGTACATAGGGTCACTATGAGTCGTAGGTGACTCAATAGCACATAACAACAACAACAACAACAACAACAACAACAACATCATGGTGTTGCTCTTGGACCAGAGGTGAGGATTTTTGTTCCCTTGATATTGAGACGCAGTCTATACTGAAGGCTGTGTGTCTGCCTTCCTGCCTGGCCTCCAGGCAGTCTCTTCCTGTGTTGCCTTGCCATGGCAGCTGCTGCCTCCTGCACCTTACATCTGTGTATTTGCTTGTCCTGGGGTTTGTGCTAAGGTGTACAACAATTACCTGTCAGTTTTGTGTATTTAGGGAGTGATTTGCATGTCACTGCTTTTTCAGCTTAGACATGTATTTGCATAGTTGTTTAGTGTCTGGTATTTTTTGGTATGGTGAGCAAAATTTGGACTTAGAATTAGCCAACTGGACTCAGTTTAGATGATCCCAATTTTGTTGGCAACATCGAAAGCTTCATAGTCAGGAGCAAATTGAAGATCGGCCTTCTTTTCTCCATCACACCTATTCAAGGTAGTGACCTTGGCCACATCCATGTCATAGAGCTTCTCTATAGCTTGTTTGATTTGGTGCTTGTTGGTCTTGACATCTATAATGAACAGAGTGTGTTTTCATCCATCTTCTTCAAGGCTGACTCAGTGGTTGAGGAAAACTTGATGATAACATACTGGTCAAGCTTGTTTCTCCTTTGTGTGTCCTTCTATGGGTGTTGAGCTGCCTTTGGAGTCTCAATGCCTTAGGCCACCTGAAGGTTGGTGACATGTGGATCTTTATTTAGTGGCTATGGGTGCCCTCAGGAGTGCATCCTTGGCCTTTACCATCTTTGCTTTGGCTTCAGTTATGGGAGGGGCAGCGGCTTCCTTCTTCGCTTTTGGTACCATCTTCATGGAAAGGCTTATTGTCTCCTCTTATGGGTACAGTGCTTGTCTGTCAATTGTTGTGCTAAAGTGAATCTATCAGAGTAAGACAGAGTAGGCCAAAGATTGACCACCCACTTATGAAGTAGCAGGCCTTTCAAAACCCTGTGAACAATAGAGGAACACAGAGATAGCACTGGAGGTAGAGCCCTCAGAAGGGAAGGTAGATGACTTCTAGAGGCTGGTTACTTGCTGAATTACTGAGTGACAAATCACATCTTCTCTTCACTTACCATTCTTCTAATTTTCTCACAGTTTGTACTATAATAGTAGTAAAAATAAACACCTACTCTCTGACCATTTTGTGCATTAACAATATGCACATGACAGCCATAAACACCCAGGTATGTGACAGGAATAACACCGAGGTGGTCAAGGTTGTGTGTCAGATTGGCTGGGCCCCAAGCCTCAGTGGTTTGGCAGTTACATAATGATGTAATTTAGCAGCTGTCTAATGGTGTCGTCATACCCCTTTTGGGCATGTGATGTAATCGCACTCCATTTCTGAAGTCATGCGTCTATAAAATTTTCTAATGTTGTGACCTGGGCAAGCAATGTACTTTATCTGAACCTTACTTAGTTTCTTTGCCTGTAAAATCGAATGAGTAATGTTGATCTCTCCCAAGATGCATGAATTCAACAAGATAAAAATACATGAAGCTATAAATGTAGGATTGGATACAGCTAAGTGCTCAGAAAACTTCAGCTCCCTCTTTCTTTTCCCTGGAAGCATTTCACAAGCAGAAATTCAATTATAGGAGAAGAAAGACAAAGAACACTCAATTTTCTTTGCTCTGATAAATCAAGAACACATTTATGAGTTACATTTTAGTGTGCTTGCCGGGAAAAGCAAAATAAACAAAAACTAGGCGTCAAAGCTAACAATGCTCTTGTATAATCATGACTATACAAGATCTGTGGGCATTTTTATTCTGCCATTTAAAATCTGATATTCCTGAGTTCGTCTGGGGAAGCTCACAAACCACTCATTCTATTTCAAGTATTGACATCCTTGTGAAGAAATGATATTTTCTATAGGATTATTATTCATCATGATGAAAGTTCAATTGGTAAATTAAAAATACCGCCACTCCTCAGCCCTGGAAATGATTCACTATTCAAGTAATGCTCTCACTTCGCATCGAGACGAGCTGAAAGATGCCTGCCCTCAGAAATACTCGTCGTCAAAGGGCCTTCTGGAGCGTTCCCAGAAGACTTTGTGGGTTGTCTAATAGAACTACAGAGGCATTTGGCCGAGTGCTTTCTGGAGCTTGTCCGGCAAATTCCTGTAATTTGCACCAGGTCACTTGTTATCCATTTTAGCTGACTGAAAGGTTTGAATCATGGGTGTGAAAAGGCAACGGAAGCAATAGTTAGCAGAGACCTTCCAGGAATGTGCTATTGCAGTCCTGACTAGGGTCATGAACTACAGCAAGCTCTTCACTCAGCAGAGAACACACACACACACACACACACACACTCTGCAACTCGTACACAGAGAGATTTCAGCACACACAGATATTCCAAAACTCACATATACATCTCAACACACTCATATGCACACACACACACACACACACACACATCTCAGTACACACATACATCAAAATACACAGTTGTTAAGATTCTATCAAGTCACCTAAACTCATACCAACAGATCTGAACCTTGCCCCACCCTGCACCATCATCATGACCTCACCACGCTCAAGGCCACCGTGGCCGTCACTGTGACTGACAGTCCATCTCATGGAGGCTCGTCCTCTCTTTCTCCGACCCTCTACCTTTCTCAGCATGACGTCTCTCTCCACGGGCTGGTTCCTCCTGCACATATGCCCGAAATAAGTGAGACACTGGCAGTGTTTGATTCAAATGGCCACACACACACACACACACGCACACACACACCCCCCTCAACACATACAGGGATAGC
Source organism: Elephantulus edwardii (assembly GCF_000299155.1). Taxonomy (NCBI): domain Eukaryota; kingdom Metazoa; phylum Chordata; class Mammalia; order Macroscelidea; family Macroscelididae; genus Elephantulus; species Elephantulus edwardii. The sequence continues at coordinate 1,402,896 of NW_006399941.1, read as the reverse complement.
TCAGCACACATACAGGTCCCTCAACATACACCCCCCTTCCCAAGACATATTTTAAGACACGCATACACACCTTACACATACACAGAGAAAAGTCTCAACACACACAGATATCTCAACAAGCATAACACCTCGACATATATAGGGATAGCTCAACATGTATATAGAGATATCCCAATGTACACACACATTTCAACATCCATACGCATACCAAAGCAAACACAGATATCTCAAAACAAAAATATCTCAACACAGTGTGCACAGCTACACACACACACACACACACACACACACACACACACATTTCTATACACACAATACAAATAACCATATCTCAACATTTACACACAGACACACAGGTATTTCTCAACACACATGCACACACACATATACAGAAAGATTGCACCACATACAGATATCTTAATATACACACATAAACACACAGATATATCTTACATATGTACATACACCCAGATATCTCAACACACAAACACACACAGATATCACAATACGCAGACAGCTACCTCAACCCTCTCATGCACTGAAATACACACACATATGCACTACTCGAGAATAATTGCTGGTAGCTATGAAAACTAGCTTGCAATGAGAATTTCCCCAAGTCAAGAAATCTAAGCCTGAGCAGAAACATTCTCCCAACTCCTTGAAAGCAAACACTTTTCAAAACTCTGATAGGCTTCTAGCCTAGGCTGGGTAATTTGGGTGTTGGTTTGAGGCTGATTAGAGCTTAAACAGTTCTGTGTGTTCTCTATCTCTGTTACGCTGCAAACGTGGTGCTGAGGTAGTTATTTTCCAGTTTAGCATTCCACTAATAGTCTGTTATTTTCTGCCTAGGTTGCTTTGTGACAGTCTCATGCAGAATTTCTTCCTATGTGGTCTTTTCTCTTTTAGATATGTCTTATTATCCATTTAAGAGTAATGAGATAAATATGGGCCATCAAGTGACTGTGGGGGCATAAGTGGCCACCACAACCATGCAAATGAGCGGTTGTCCTCTTACCTGGAGAGCTTGAAAATATGTACGCACTGGAGACATTTCACAAGACTGGGTTTACAAAACCTTTGCTGAGCATTGCATCTGTACAGCTCTCACAGGAGTTTTATTAAAACTCTACTTATGATGAATACATGTGGGTGTTTCTAGAAGCAATAAAATGAACAGGAAATGGTTTTCTTATTGGTATGTTTCATGCAGGGAATGAAGCACAGCAGTGGCCAGAAATGCTGGGGTTTTTTTCCTCCTCACAGAAGCCAGCCACTGAGGCCAGAGCCTTGGGGACAGGTGGTGGAAAGTAAGAGGCGCCTGTGAATAGAACAGCAACCGCTGCTGTCATTGAGGGCAACAGCCACTTTCTGAGCTTTTATTGTGGGATGGAGAGATTGTAAGTCCCCACATGGCTCCTGAGACAGGTTGGATAAAGCAGAGAGAGATGTGAGAAATGTGTGAGTAATGAGGCAGGCTGCTGGCTGGGTCTCTACACTCCGTGTTGTTGCTGCAGACTTCTATAGAGCAGGAGGCAAAAGAATTCTTCTGCAATTCCAGATATCACCCTCAGTTTCTCTGCTCATGTGTCCTGATGGAGTGTTGTCACTTAGTCGATGGCACTCTCTCACCTTCCTGATGCATGATCTGTACCCAACCCTCAGATTTTTTCTGTTTAAATGTATGAAATGGAACAATGCACAGATTAAGGTTCTTGAAATAGAAAATAATCAGTCAGAAGATGCTTGCTTTTCTATTCAGCTGTGTGTAGGAGTTAAGCTGACCATGACAGCCTCTGCAAGGACAAAGCTTGCTTGCTATACTAAGCACCAGTATTTTCTTAGCAGCTCCTGTGGCCTAGTGGCAAGGAGTTATGTTGCAATTGCAGAGGCATGTGGTTCGAGGCCACTAGCTGCTCCATAGAAAACCTGCTGGAGGGTCAGCACGAGTCAATTCCAACTCTACAGTACACAATGACAACAACAATTTTCTTAAGAGAAAAAAAGGACCAACGACCAGGATACTCCCGAGTGAAACCTGAGTATAAACAAATGGGTTGAGAAATTATAGCACATCCACACAATGGAATACTATGCAGCACACAGGAGCAATGATTTTGTAAATTGTTACCTAACTTGTGTGGAACCAAAGAGCATTATGCTGAGTGAACTATGTCAGTTACAGAAGGATATTGTATAAAACCATTACTGTAGAATGAGTAGAAGGATCCAAGAGGGATGGGAGAGGCTGGGAGCAGAGGAATGAGGATGTGCGGGGGGAGGGAGAATTAATCATGGGGTTGTACAGTTTGATGGGTGGCGGTTGAGTGATATTGAAAGGATTTGTTCTTGAAAGCAATGTATTTGAATATTGTAAATAACTAGTAGAAAATTTAAAGAGAGAGAGAGAAAGAGAGGAAAAATCCTACCAAAATAAATTCTCAAAAAGCTTTAAGCATAAGTAAGTCCAAAGGTATGAAATACATCTGTGCAGAAGAAAGCCAAAATCAATAGCACTGGTAAATAATAAAAAGTATTAAAAATGAAATGGCTTTGTAACTTAAGACTAGTTTACCTTTGTTGTTGTTGTTATGTGCCGTCAAGTCGCTTGTGACTCATAGCGACCCTATGTACAACAGCCCTAAACTCTGCTCTATCTTGTGCCAATCTCACGGCCTCTGACACACCCATCCTAATTACCCCAGTCACTGAATCAGTCCACGTCATAGAGGGTCTTCCCCTTCTGTGCCGTCCCTCCACCCTCCCAAGCATGATGCCCCTTTCCAAGGACCTGTCCCTCCTTACAACATGTCCAAAGTATGTCAGACGAAGCCTCAGAATCCTTGCCTCCAAGGAGTAGCCTGGTTTAACCCTCTCTAGGATGAATCTGTTTGTTTTCTTGGCAGTCCATGGTACCTTCAATACTCTTCTCCAGCACCACAGCTCAAAGGCATCAATTCTCCTTCCATCCTCCTTAGTCATTGTCCAACTCTCTGATGCATAACAAGTGATTGCAAAGACCATAGCCTGTATCAGACGCACCTTAGTCTCCAGAGTGACACCATTGCTCTTTAGTACCCTGGAGAGGTCCCTAACAGCAGACTTTCCCATCACAATATGTACAAAAAAGTTTACCTTTAGCTAGAAAATAAAGCAATGGACATTTTGGGGGCTGTGCCAGAAACATCTGCACACCTCCACTATCTGCTATGGTATAGTTGGTAAAGATTCAACTGTTAGTTTTATTGTACTGATGCCATTATATTAACTGCTGAGGTTATTTCTCAGCTCTCAGATTATTTAGATGCTCTGATGTCTTTGAGTCATGGTGCTGGAGAAAAGCCTTGAACAAACCATGGACCGCCAAGAAACCAAATTGGTCTGTCTTGCAGAGAGTAAAACTAAGTTTCTCCTTGGAGGCTAGGATTTTGAAGCTCTGTCTATATATTTTGGGCATGTGGCCAGGAGAGACTGGGCATTGGAGAAGACATCATGCTTGGAAGGGTAGAGGAACAGCACAGGAGAGGAAGACCCCAGATGAGATGGATTGATACAGTAACTGGGGCAAAGGAGGTAGGTGTGTTGGAGTCAGTGAGACTGGCTCAGAACAGGGCAGGCTTCAGAGCTATTGTACCTAGGGTCATTATGAGTCGTAGGTAACTTGAAGACACATAACAACAACAAAACAACAACAAAACAGCAACAACAAGCATCACCTTAAAAAAAAAACCAACAACACAACAAACACAAAATATAAATCTTCAGAAATTTCAGAAACCAAGAATGTTGGTAAAACTCCTAAAGGTGTTGTTTTGTTGATTACCTTCAAGTTGAACATGACTCATAGTGACCCTATGAACAAAAGACCTGAAGCCCCTCTACAATTATAGACATTTATCAAAGTTCGTAGAGTTTCTAGAGGCATGTTATTTAGGAAGCGGATGCCAGTCCTGCTTCCAAACCTGTCATAGTATGTTATTGTTGCTATGTGCCATTAAATCACCTGCGATGTATAGTGAGTGATCCTATGTATAGCGGCTCTGAACCCTTCCCCGCCCTGAGCAAGTCTTACTAATTCAAACTCACCAACCCCCACTGCCCCAGTTACTGTATCAATCCATCTCATCTAGGGATTTCTTCTCCTCTGCTGTCTGTCCACCCTTCCAAGCATGATGTGATGTCCTTCTCCAAGGACCTATCTTTCCTGGCCACGTGCCCAAATTCAGTGAAGTGGAGCTTCAAAACCTTAGCCTCCAAGGAGAGACTTGGTTTCACCCTCTCCAAGACAGACCTATTTGTTTTCTTGGCTGACCATGGTATGTTCAAGACTCTTCTCCAGCACCACAACTTGAAGGCATCTATTCTTCTTCTGTGATCTTAGTCATTGTCCAGCTCTCTGGAGCAAAACAAGTAACTGAGAAAATCATGTCCTGGATTAGGGGTACCATTGTATCTAGACTGACATTATTGCTCTTCAGCACTCTGGAGAGATCTATGACAGGGGATTTTCCTAATGAAAGTCATCTTTTGATTTCCTGACTGCTGGTGTTAAGACTGTTGATTGTGGATCTGAAAAAGCTGCAACTGACAACAACCTCAGTCTCTTCTCCATCAAATATGGTGTTGTCAATTGGTGTCTTTCACCTGCTCGGTAAAGGTGGTGTAGGTAATGAAGTAAAATCCATGTATTGCCTGAAATGTTTATAAGGGGCAATAAAAATGTGAATCTATGTCTGAACTAACAGAATAGTTACAGAAGGCATGAGAGTTTATGAGAACTGAGTAAACAGTTGTAAAAGGCATGAGAAAGTATATGTAAATATGTGACTCAGTAGAGAGATAATAAGAGTGGTACCTTTTTTAAAAGCCAAAAATGTAGTTTGGTGTTAAAGTAGAAGGTCTGTTTTTTTTTTCTCCAGAAAGTAAGAATATGTGACAAAAAAGTAAGAGTGAATAAAGTTTAAGTGTAAGTGAACAAAATGGAAGAGAAAGTGAATAAAAAGTAAGGGAATTTTCCTAGCAAAATTATTCACCATGGCAAGAACATAGAAACAGCCCAAATGTCCAACCACAAATGAATGGATTGAGAAATTATGGTGCATTCACACAATGGAACACTATGCAGCACGCAGGAGCAATAACTTTGTAAATTATTAGCTAACTTGGGAGGGACTGGAGAGCATAATGCTGAGTGAACTAACTCAGTCCCACAAGGATAAATATTGTATAAGACCATTATTCTAGAATAAGTATAAGGATCCAGGAGGGGTGGGAGAGGCTGGAAGTAGAGGGATGTGGATATGCAGGGGGAAGAGGGGATTAATCAATGGATTGTACAATTTGATGGGTTGATGGGTGGGGGTAGTGAGGGAAATTGAAAGAATTTGTTCAAATTTGATTAGGATTTTGTAAATAAACTAGTGGGGGGAAAAGGGAATTTTTCTTTAAAGCAAGGAAATTTTTCAAGTAATGATAAAATATTCTGCACATAGTCTTTAAAATAAGTCAAGCAAATCAAGTTCAGGCTTGAAATGGTTTTGTTCAAAATATTGTAAGAAAACATGGCCTACCCCTACTACTACTATTAATATCTTGTCTTTCTAACATGCCTTCTAAATTTGTGTCATTCAGGCTACTCTATTTCTGGTAGAACATAGTGCTAATTCAAAGAGAAACAAATAGATTGGAGGTGGAAACTCGCATGGGCTCTCAGATCTTTTGTGGATCTTTGAATCAGTCTTTACCCAAAGGAGTCTCACTGCTGTTCACAAACTACAACTCCTGGCAGCAGGAAGTAGGTAGAGCAGTCTTCTATCCCAGTCCCCTAAGAGCGGTTAGCACACCCTTCCCAGAAGAAGTTGCAGGCCCCACAGCAAGAAAGAAGCCTTCCACAGCCCTGTCTCATTAGCAAAATAGAAATTATTAGAGTAAATTCTGTTATTTGTTTAAGAGCACTCTTGTTGGACAATTGGATTTAAACACTAATAAAGAAAGCACTCAAAGACCACTGTTGTTGTTTTTGTTGTTATGTGCCATCGAGTCGTTTGCGACTCATAGCGATCCTATGTACAACAGCCCCAAACCCTGCTCTATCTTGTGCCAATCGCACTGTCTCTGACACACCCATCCCGATTACCCCAGTCACTGAATCAATCCATCACATAGAGGGCCTTCGCCTCCTGTGCCGTCCCTCCACCCTCCCAAGCATGATGTCCCTCTCCAAGGACCTGTCCCTCCTTGCAACATGTCCAAAGTATGTTAGACAAAGCCCCAGAATCCTTGACTCCAGGGATGACTAAGGAGGACAGAAGGAGAATTGATGCCTTTGAGCTGTGGTGCTGGAGAAGAGTATTGAATGTACCATGGACTGCCAGGAAAACAAACAGATTCATCCTGGAGAGGATTAAACCAAACAACTCCCTAGAGGCAAAGACCACTAGCAAGTAATAATCCCTTAGTTATAAGGAATTGGTTAGGACTACCTTCTGCCCCTTCAATTGCTTTATCAAATATACATACTGTCTGTACTAAAGCCTATTGTATAAAGCAAATAATGTATTTTAAACCCTAAAGAAACCATAAAAGAAAAGCAAAAAGGAGGAGACGTAGGGGTTGGGCTGACCAAAGCAGGAGTTACCTAGGTTAAGACAAAACAAACACTCTGGGGTGGGAAGGATCTGGCAGGGACCTGAAAAGTCAGGGTAATGATGGGCAAGATCCAATGGTGATTGATTTTATTAAAAAAAACCACAAACCAACCATAATGCATGGGATTGATTGTATGAAATACAATATGAATGAAGAATAGTGTGAAACACAACACATATGAACTTTGTGAACAAACCAGTTGTTGTTATGTGCTGTCAAGTTTCTTGCAACTCCTAGTGACCCTATGTACAATAGCCCTAAACCCTGCTCTATCCTGAGCCAATCTCGCTCTCTCTGACACACCTACCCCCGTAACCCCGGTCACTGAGTCAATCCATCTCACCAAGGGTGGTCATCTCTTGAACTGTCCCTCCACCCTCCCAAGGATGATGCTCCTCTCTAAGGACTGGTCCCTTCTGGCCATGTGCCCAAAGTATGTCAGACAGAACAACTTCAGAACCCTGACCTCCAACAAGCAGCCTGATTTCACCCTCTCCATGTTGAACCAATATGTTGTTGTTGTGTATCGTAGAGTTGGAACCCACCCATACCTGACCCTCCTGCAGGTTTTCAAAGGCAGTTAATTGCATGGGAATAGATTGCTCATCCTTCTTCCACAGAGCAACTGGTGGCCTTGAACCACGTACCTTCAGGATTGCAGCACAGCTTCTGCCACTAGACTACCAGAGCTTCCAAACAATCTGCTCTGGGATATGCAAAATCTCGATTCTCCCGCTGACACCGCCTTCTGATAAAGATGTGGTTATAGAAACATGAAAGGTAAGCAAATAAGAAAGAGTGGAAAAAAAATATTGGAGTCCAGTTGACATATTTTACTGCTTATGTAATTTTTATGAAATATTTGTCAGTAAAAGCTTGCGATGTGTCAATTGGGATGACACTCAACCATGAGTGCCTCCCCCCTTACCTCCTGAATAAGGAAAGTCTTGAAAAGTTCATTCCATCACTTGGCACTTAACTGCTGCCCAGAAGAGTGCGACATCTGAGTGTCATGGGAATTCACATGGAAAAATTAAAAACAAGCTCAAATTTACTGTTGTTTGGTTGATTCAGACTCCTGTAGATTTGTAGCCTTTGGATTAGCAGTGCAACTAGCTTTGGACTATGACAATCAGAGGTCCTTTTGTAGAGAGAGATTCAGCTCAAAAGTCAAACCTCAAACTCATTGCTGCCAAGTTGGAGCTTAGTCATAGCTGACGCTTCATTGGATTTTTTGAAGCTGTAATAAATAGCACAGAAAGAGGTTGCCTAACTTTATTCTGAAGAGCTGTTGGTCAATTTTAATTTCCAGAGGAATGTGATAACCTATGGGTTATTAGCAGTGCAACTTTGTATAGACGAGACCACAAATGCTCCCTTTGTAGAGAATTTTGTTGTGTGCCTTCGAGTCTAAATAGACGCATAGCTGACCCTCCAGTAGGTTTTCAGAATCATTTAGTCACACGGGAGGAGATTGCCCATCCTTCTCCCATGGAGAGGCGTGAGATTCACACTGTATGCCTTTGCAGTTGCACCACAGTTTCTCAAAATCAGGACTGATGCTGATGTTGGTGTAGTAATATTTCTAATGAAGAAGAGAACATCTGTGAAGAATTCTGTTAGTGAACACTCAATAGTGCTGGATTTCTAGATTCCATGAGTGGCCTCAACTCCATTCCACCTTTACAGACTCTTATAGAGTGAACCTTGAGAGTTCAGGGGGAGCTCAATGGGGTGGTCTTGTTTCCTGGGTCTCAAAAAGTTTCCCACCTTTAGCTGAGTGTGCTTTTGTGTTTCTCTCTGTTAGTGAAAAAATAGCTGAGTTCTACTTTTCTGACAGACTTCTTCCTTCCACACACAGTTTCCTTCTTTCACAGGTCTTGCTGGAATCTGTAGGTATCAATTTATCTAACTGGATTTTTTTTAAAAAAGCATGAAAATACTATGACTTATGGGCTACCTATTTGAGATAAACTAAAGAGATCAAAGTTGTCATTGCACATTGCTGGTGTTATTTTTCCTGAGTTTACATGAGCTCTAATCAAAACCTTTTTCAAATCCTGCCTTATAGCCATGGTATAAATAATTGTCATCAGACTCTCCTTAGTCTGGGAAGGATGAACCTAAAACAAATAAATCGATGTTCAAGCATTTTCAGCTTTGGTAAATTGAATCTCAATTCTTGATTTGACTTTGACTCTCACCTTCAGGTTGATGCTACTTGTTAACGAGTGACGCACAATTTCAGAAATGATGGGCAATAGTTGCTTTGGTGTTAATCTGACACAGTTAGCATGCATTTGCCTTTTGAAATTATCAAAAGAACCATTGGGGGGGGGGAAAGGCAGAAATAAGAAAAGGAATGAATCCATAGTGGAAACAGAAAGAAAATGCAATTCTGTTGAAGGAAGAAAGAAGATGAAATAGGAAGGTAGCAGTGCTACAGAGAGCCAAGAATATTAGAGACTGCAGGCTTCAGACCAAGTTGTGGGATAAACCAGAAGTTGTTGTGTTGTTAGGTACAGTCGAGTCGAGTACAACACATAGTGACCCTATGAAGATCAAATTTGAACCCTGTCCTATCCTGTGCCATCCTCACACTTCCTGGCACACCAGAGCCCATTGTGGCAGTCAGTCACTGTGCCGATCTGTCTGGTTGAGAGTCTTCCTCTCTTTTGCTGACTCTCTACCTTCCTATGCATGATGTCCCTCTCCAAGGAATAACCTTTCCTAGAAACAGGCCCTGAGTATGTGATTGGAAGCTTTATCATCTTTGCCTACAAAGAGCACTCTGGCAGCACTTTCTCCATTTGGCAGTCTGTGGGATGTTCAGTACTCTGCTCCAACACCACAGCTCAAAGGCATCAGTTTTTCTATTATCTTTATTCATTGTCGAGCTCAGATATATAGCAAGTGTCAGAGAGACCGTAGCTTGAATCAGACACAAAGTCCTCAAACTGACATTATTGTTCCTCAGTAATTTGGAGAGGTCTCTTAATACAGATTTTCTCAGTACAATTTATCTCCCGATTTTCTGACTGCTGGTCCCAAGGATGTTGACTATGAATCCAAATAAGAAGAAATTGTTGAAAAGCTCAATCTTTTCTTCATCTATCTGCTGTTGCCTTTTGGTCCAGTGGTAAGAATTTTTAAAAAGATATATTAATTTGTGGAACAGCTACACAGCTGGGTCCCATAGCTCTGTATGTTGGAAAGTCAGAAGACCGAGACTTATCTGTAAGCCAAACCAACTGACCAAACAACCATCCCACCCACAATTAACCAAAACAATAATTCACCACAAAGGACCAACTCCATTATTTGTTTGTTTTTTCTGAAACAAATGTGAACTCTAAGAAATAAAGTCCAAGTTGCAGTTTGATTCCTTAAGCAAATTTCTACTTACTGTGTGTACTTGACACACTTGCAGCCAAAAAGACGCTCACCTTTCCTTCATTCTAAAGCAAAGCTGCTCACTGACGTGAGGCTAGAACAGCTCATCTGTGTGTGAGCCGGCCCCCCAGCCAGAATTACTTACAGAATGAAAAAAGGAAGGCCACATCATCCTCCCAGGGCTTGCTGGTGAGTTTGGTTTTCTGTTTTTTGTTGTGTGTTTTTTTTTTCAAGTGAAAAAATTTAATCAGTCATTGGACAAAAGAAGGAGAATCATCAGTCATAGGGCAGAAGCCAACCACATGGAAAAGAAAGACCAAGATAATCTATATTAGCTAAGATGTACTCAACTGCAAGTAACAGAAAACTGAACTCAAATTGACTTGAGCATGGATGACATTTATTATCTCATATAAAAAAAAAGTGTGGCGATAGGAGAGATCCGGAGCTCCTAAATCAAGCAGCTCAGCAATGCTATCAAGGGCTCAGGGCTTTTCATCTCCCAGTTCCTCTATCCTCAGCATGTCAGCAGTTTCTTTCCTCATAGTTACAGATGGTAGTAGGTATTAGGAAGAAGAGTGGTGCTTTTTGTTATACATCTCTTATTAGTAGGAAAAGTCTCATTTCCATAAGTGTCCCAGGAGGTGTTTCCTAAGATTCCATTGACCAGAATTGGGTCCCAATGCAAACTAAATAAAATAACTGGAAATAGAAAGGAGAGTGTTGTGCATGGTCCAAACCAAGGGTTTGTTGGTTTTAGTTTTTGTTTTTAAACTTTGGCACTATTGATATTTTGGGCCAGATAGCTTTTTGCTGGGTAGAGAGTTGTTTTTTCTTGTTATGTCAGAACTGACCCATACCTGACTTTTTAGTAGGTCTTCAGAGCCACTTAATCACATGGGAGGATATTGCTCATCTTTTCCCCATGAAGCAGCTGGTAGATTTGAACAGTGTACCTTTAGGTTACCAGTGTAACTCCTTACCACTAAGCCAACAGAGCTCCCTGGGTAGATAATAGGGGGTTGTTTGGTACATTATAGACTGTTTAGCCCCATCCCTGTCATATCTACACACTAGTTACAGGTACTACAACCCTAACCACTGGCTGTGACAACAAATGGCTGCTATTGTTGTACCATCAAGTTTGAACCTACCCACAGCTGACTCACCAGAAGGCTTTCAGAGGCAGTAAATTTCATAAGAGGAGATTGCCCATCATTCTTCCACACAGTGGGTGGTGGTTTTGAACAGCTTGCCTTTGGGTTGACAGTACAGCTCCTTACCTCAAGGACCATCAAAGCTCCCAATAAATGTTGTCAAGTATCCCATAAAGGGACAAAATTGTTCTAACTTCAGAACCACTACCCTATTTCAACTACTAGCCCCCTTATTTTACAGCAATAGAAAGTGAACTGCAAAGTAATACATCATTCAGGAGAGATATAGTCTCAAATACCTAATCACAACTGAGCATGTAAGACAGTGGTCAGAAATGATTCTTGTAAAAGATAGAATGAAAACAGAACAAAGAGCTATAGATGTTATTACATGCTGTTTAGTAAATTCTTACTCATAAAGACCTTATGAAGAGTAAATCAAACCTCTCCATATCCTGCTCTATCCTTACAGTCTGTCATGATTAAGCCCATTGTTGCAGTTACTATTTCAATCAACATCTAGAGTGTCTTATATTTGTTTTGATGATTTTCTACTTTTCCAAGATTTCAGGAATAGATGCAGTATCAGTTGACAGGTTTCAAAAGACAGATGCAGCCCAAGACATGCTCACTAGTCTCTGCCAGACTATCTGGAGGACAGCTGCTTGGCCTACTGACTAGAAGAGGTCTATATTCAATCCCATTCCCAAGAAAGATGATCTAACAGAAGGGGACATTATCAAACAGTGTCACTGGCAAGCAAAGTATTGCTGAATATATTTGAAAAATGACTAGAAAAGACAACGTCCAGAAGTTTAAACTGGATTTAGAAGAGGCCCTGGTACCAGGGATATCATTGCTGCTGTTGGATAGATAGATCCTGGCTAAAAGTGAAGAATACCAGAAGAATGTCTATTTGTGTTTTATTGGCAATGCAAAGGAATTTGGCAGTGTGGATCATAACAAATTATGACTAAAATTAAGAATGGGAATATTAGAACACTTAATTGTTCTCATACAAAATCTACACCTAGACCAAGAGACTGTTGTATGTAAATACATATATAGAAACAGACCCCTCCCCATGGTTCACGTCAGGCACAACTTATATTTGAAATGGCAATGTGCTGCTCTTTGACACCTACAAGAGGTCTCTGACAGTAGATTCACCCAGTACAAATGCCTTGTGATTTCTTGACTATTAATATCATGGGCATTGATTGTGGATCCAAGTAAAATGAAGACCTTGAAACTTCAGTTTTTTCTCTATGCGTCATGATGTTGTGTACTAAAGATTTTTGTTTCCTTGATGTTGAGGTGTAATCCATCCAGGAGGCTGTAGCCTTCAATATTCTTCAGGAAGTTCTTTACATTTAAGTGCTTAAAACTTTCAGCATGGGTTTCAGCAGAGCTTCCAGACTAAGACATACTGAGAAACAGGTCTGGCCATCTAATTCTGACATAATGGGCTCTTGTAAACCCTATGAATAGCAGTGGACTATTGTTTGATATAGTGCCAGAAGATGAGCCCTTAGGGTTAGAAGGCACTCAAACCGTGACTGGAAAGAGCCACCTCTTCAATGTAGAGTTTACCTTAAGGATATGGGTATAGTAAAGCTTTCTCTTTATGAAGGAGCTTCATTTACCAATGTGGAAAGAGTCAAAGAGGGTAACAGTTCAAACATCCAATAATTGGAACCTGAAATGTACGAAGTATGCATTGAAAAAAATTAAAAACTGTTAAAAATAAAATATAATCAATAAATATCAATATCCTGGGCAATTCGGTGTCCTAGTGGTAAGGAGTAGTGCTGCCATCTCAAAAGCATGCAGTTCGAATCCACTAGCTGCTCAGTAGGAGAAAAATGGGCATCCTACTGTGTGATTTATTGCCTCTGAAAATCTACTGGAGGGTCAGTCATGAGTCAGTTCCAATCAACACTACTCAATGACAACAATGAGGTGGACTGATATTGGCCCAATCAACCAGTCTTCTGATGGTTTCATTTCATTATGCTGAGAATGAAAAATTGAGAAGGGATGGTGTAGAATCCATCATCGAAAGGAACATTTCAGGATCTATCCTGAAGTAAGATGCTGTCAAGTGATAGGATAATAGTTATGTGCAGATGAGATAGAACAGTTAATATGATGTATTCAAGTATCTGCACCAACCACTAAAGTCATCGTTGAATAACTTGAGAAATGAAGCCAGGAATCACATCATAGAACTCTGCACAGTCAATTATTTATTCATTGTAAATATCATTTTTAAAGGAACATAATTGGCAGCTGTACACATAGACCTTACTTGATGGAATATACAGGAATCAAATGCATCCTTGAACATATTCACTCATTTATTTCAAGGAATATGGAAGGCAGTTGCCTGGCCAGTGAGTGGGAGAGATCCATAGTTGTTCCCACTTACAAAAGTGTGGTGATTCAACAGAGTGCTTCCTAGAGAATTGGGGGTTGGGGATCTACTTTGATACAGAGATTAGATATGAGTAGTGCTGTAATGACTCCTGTGACGTCCCTGTTCTTTCATCTTCTAAATGGGTGGGTCATTGGTGATTTGTTGTTTTGGTTTTTTTTTTTTTTTTGTTATTTTTGTCTTGTCTACTATTGATTTTGGTTTTATTTTGTCTTGGTTTTGCCTTTCATTTACTCTGTTTCTTCTTCTCTGTGACTTATCAGGTATATTGTTTCTGAGTCATAGATCATCTGACTCCAAGGGAAACCATTTACGCATGACAGAGAGGAATTAACATTACCTAGAGGTTGTTGACTTCAAGCTTGATGCCACAACTACATCAGACTCTAGGGTTATCTTCCTTGGTGAAGGAGAAAGGGTGTTGAGGAGCTAATAGGTAGACTCTGGCAGTCATTACAAATTGTATTACTTAACCCCTAATTCCAACCTGCTTCATGGATACCTTGTCTGTACTACAGGTAAATACCTGTAAATAAAGGTAAATAAAGGTAGATACTCACCTAGTTACTACACAGTTATTGGTAGCTCTGGTCATTAAGACATACATGGTAGTTTATGGAGAGACCTCTCTAAGAGAACACTTCTTTGTTGATAAAGGAAATAGACGCAACTTGTCCCAACCTTCTCATCCCTTCTATGGCTTTTTCCTGCCTGGATCACAAATGTACTTCCAGAAAAAAACAGTATCTTTGGATGGTAACCACAGAGTAACAAATCAACATCTTATAGGTGACATAATGGAAAGATACAGCTCAGGTCTCTGATAGCATCATTATCCACTGTATCAGTTCTGGGTTGTCTATCTCCAGATTTATTGATATCTGAGTAAATTAAGTTCCTATTTGCTTAGGGTGTCTAAGGCAGTATTCTGTCCTTGGAAACTGAACAGCAACTGATTTACAACATAAAGGAAGAAAGCGCTGCTAAGAGATGCAGTAGAGGGAGGTGGGAGGAAGGACAAAGACTAATGCCTCTCCTTAGTTCGTGGGAAACTGAAGTTTAAAGTGTGATTTTGAAATTCATTATGGTCTTGAAAGTCAACGACTTGTTTGGGAGAGATGGGCTTTTTGAGGTAGACCATGCCATTGGATTAAAAAAGCTTGGTTTAAAATATATTTTTTAAAAGATCCCTGACAACACAGGCATAAAGGTAGGTTTGCTTACACTAAGGAAGGAGGATAGAAGTTTTGAGAATTAGAGGGAATGAAAGTACTTGGGAGGTTGACTGTATTCTGCCCGTCCCCACAACCCTAATCCTGGGGCGGGAAAGGCAGCTTTGAAAATGTCAAGGTAGTCAGAGTCAGTGCGTGCTCTCTACGTTTAACCGCTGGGAGACAGCAAGCTAAACAGCAATCCTCAGAGAAGTCCTTCCACCTTCTAACAGATGAGGGCTGCAGTGGCAACATTTTCAAGTCTAGTGGCTGAGAGGGAAGCTCTTGTGGCTGCACGTCCCTGGCATTTTAAAGCCACCAGTGACTCCTCAGGAGAAATATGGGCAGTCGTTTCTCATCGCTGTTTACACCTTGGAAACCCGATGAGGGGGTCCCTAAGAATCAGGATTAACTGCATGGCAATGAGTGAGTTGCCAAAGCACAAAGGGTCTGAGATAGCCTTGCTGGGTCTCCTGTGACCACATAAAGAATAATAAAAAAAAAAATCTATTCACACTTCTATCAGAGATCATAGAATTAAGGTTGCTAGAGGATCTGAACATCACCTCCTGTTGTCATTGAATTGATCCAGACTTATGGTGATAGCCTTTTACAAAATAGAAATCTGTTCCATAGGGTTCCAGTGAGTGACTTTTGGGAAGTAGATGTTCAGACCTTCCTTCTGAGGAATGTCTGATAGACAGTTTTATGGTTAGCAGCCAGGCACCTCAGGACTCCCAGTGAATCTCAAGGGGAAGGGGGTGGTGGTAGTGGGTGTCTTTTTTGAACACATATGACACAAACCATGTGAACTAATACCCAGACGTCACAGTGGGGCCAGTAGCTGTCAGCAGAGATGTTGAAGATCGAAGATGCAAGAGTAGGGATTACATCTTCAGTGATGCCAGGTAGACCAGATGTCGACCACCAACTAGACACCCACCTGTTGGCTTATTGGTAAGCCAACCCAAAGGTAAGTGGTTTGAATTCACAGTTACTCCAAATGGATAGGCAATCTCCTGCCATGTGATTTGCTGCCTCTAAAAACCTGCTGCCCACTATCACCTCTTTTATTCAATATTGTTTTGGAAGTCTTAGCAATAGCAATAAGACAAGAGAAGGGAATAAAAGATATCCAAATAGGCAACGAGGAGGTAAAATTATCCCTCTATGCTGATGACATGATAGTATACTTAGAAAACCCGAAAGACTCAGCAAGAAAA
>NW_006399941.1:1380527-1384502 GCF_000299155.1 Elephantulus edwardii | reverse complement strand
ATAAAATAAAAAAAAAAGAAAATAAAAACCTGCTGGAGGACCAGGTCTGCATCAGTTCTGACTTGATGCTACTCAGCAACAACCCCCTTGCCTGGAGATGACCCATCCTTTCAGGAAGAAGGGTGAGATGAGAGGCTTTATAGAGTGTAAATGTAAAATGACCAGGATGGCTCACAATTGACAAAGATTAAGGTTTCTTCCAGCTGTTGAAATGGGTCTTTCAGCTGCAGAAAATAGAGTTAATCCTTCTTATGCCCAAGAACGTGGTTGGGGAAAACGGAACCTGCTACAAAAGAAATTGAGGAATAAGTATATTATTTAAAATAATTAAAGATAAACAAGCAAAGAAATAAAAATGATAATACATCAAATATTAGAAAAAGGGAGAGGTAAGAGGAGAGGATGATTGTGTAAGTTAATTAAATCCTCATATTTCAGTTTTAGGAGACAATAGGCTAAATATAAATTTGATAAATCCAGAAATCCCATATGCAAATTATTTAGTTATTTAATAAAAGCAAGGTAAAAACCATAAGAATGAAAAAGAAATAGTTAAGAAGCTGTTTCTGCGGCAAGGACTGGAGTGAACAGGAGACTGTCATTTATTAATATAAATTTATAGAAATAATAGAAATTGCTCTTTATATTTAATATGAATTATATTTAATAGAAATTGCTCTTTATATTTAATATGAATTATATTTAATAGAAATTGCTCTTTATATATTTTTTAAATATAATATGTCCATGTTACTTTGGTAAATTAACAAAAAGAAAACCATGGGCTTGTGTTTGTCCCATATGCTGCAGAAGCATATCTTAATAGAATATGGATGCAACAGATATTGGTAATGGTTACATCCCATAATTGATGTGCTTGATCTCACTGTATTGTATATGTGGAAATGCTGAATTGGCTAATTTGTGTTATCAGATGACATAACATCCCTTGTGTAAAGCCATGAAGACTTGAAGTACTTCCTGAAGAAAGTCAAAACTGCATTCTATAAGGACTACACCTCAATATTAAGAAAACAAAAATCCTTAAAACTGGACCAAGAGGCAACATCATGATAGATAGAGAAAAGATTGAAGTGGTCAATGACTTAATTTTACTTGTATCTGCAATTTAACACTCATGCTAGCAGCAGTGAAGAAATTTTTAAAAAGTGTTACATGGGGGAAATCTGCTTTCAAGGAATTTTCCAAAGTTCTAAAGAGGAGATAAGATAAGGGAGCTCTGGTGGTCTAGTGGCACAAAGCTGTGCTGCAATCCCACAGACACATGGTTCAAATCCGCCCGCTGCCCTGTGAGAGAAAGATGGGCAATCTCCTCCTGTGCAGTTAACTGCTTGTGAAAACTCTTTGAGGCTCAGCTATGGGTCAGTCCTGACTGGACAGTACACACAAAGAACAATAATAACAAGGATATAGGATTAGGGTGAGATACAAACCCTGCCCTACCATAGGCTTATATAAACCCATCGGAGGGAAATGCTAGTTTGCTTCTTGGGACGCCTGCTTGCCAGCTGCCCTGCAACAGATAGTCTACAATGCTCGCCAGACTCTCTAACACTGGCCCACATCACCTATAGTCATGTGAGTCATTCTACTGTTGGGTCTGAGTATCTGGTAGACCTTCCAGCGAATTACCGAACCCAAGGAACATAGAAAAGTGGAGAAACTGAACAAAAGAGAAACATTTGATGTCAGGAGTCATAGTTACATAATAGATCAAACATTTGGGACACTGTTGATTTCCCACTTCTTGTAATCGGTCTGCTATTAATCTTAGCAGAAAAGATTATGCATTCAAATGACAAAAGAACAACAACAACAACTAAAATCCATCTTGAAAAAAAATGTGGCCAAGATATTTCTTACATGCAAAGATGTGTGACATGAATTCTCCCATGTTTGGGCAGGATATTAGAAGGGATCGGTCCTTGAGAGGAGACATCATGCCTGGCAAAGTTGAGGGTCGAGAATGAGAGAAAGATACTCGAATAAATACAATGACACAGTGACTGCAACAAAGCTTAAACATGATGGAGATTGTGAAGTTGGTGCAGGAAAGGGCAACATTTCCATTTCTCGTTCACAACATTGCTATGAGTCAAAGTCAATTACAATTTGATAGCAACTTATTTTTACAATGATTGTTGTTGTTGTTGTTGTTATGTGTCAAGTCACCTGTGACTCATAGTGACCCTATGTACAAAAGTTCTGAACCCTCTCTAACCCTGAGTCAATCTTATTGTCTCTGATAGACCAAAATCTCACTTCTCCAGTCAGAGTCAATATATCTCATCCTAGATCTTCTTCTTCTGTGCTGTCCCTTCGCCTTCGAAGCATGATGCTCTTCTCCAAGGACCGGTTCCTCCTTGGTCATGTGTCCGATGTTTGTGTGATGGAGTTTCAAAATTCTTGAGTCCAGGAGCAGCTTGGTTTCACCCTCTCCAGAACTGACCTGTTTGTTCTGGCAGTCCACGGTATGTTCAACACTTGTCCAGCACTACAACTCAAAGGCATCGATTCTTCTATAATCTCTAGTCATTGTCTAGCTCTCTGATGCATAGCAGTAATTGCGAAGACTATAACCTATATCAGGCACACATTAGTCTCCAGACTGATATCATTGCTCTTCAGTATTAGAGACTTCCCTAATGGCAGACTATCCCAATTCACTTCTTCTTTTGGTTTCCTGACTGCTAGTGCCAAGAGTGTTAATTGTGGAACCAAACAAGCTGAAGTTACCGACAATCTCAATCTCTTCTCTGTGTATCATGAAGCTGCCAACAGTCCCAAGGGTGAGAATTTTTGTTTTCTTGATGTAGAGCTTCATTCCATATTGAAGACTCCAGTCCTTGACCTTCTGCAGCAAATACCTGAATGATGTCCTCAGTTTCAGCAAGCAAGATTGTGATGTCAGCATAAATGCAGGTTGTTAATGAACCTTCCTCCAATCCTGATACCACATTCCTCCTCCTGAATGATCTGTTCTGCATATGGATTGAAAAAGTATGTGTATAGGATGCATCCTTGATACACACCTTTCCTGATCCTGAACCATGCAGTTTTCCCCTGCTCTGTTCTGAAGACTGCCTCCTGGTCCAAGTATAGTTTTGCATAAGTACAATTTAATGTTCTGGGATTCCCATTCTTCTCAACGTTAGTCACAATTTGTTGTGATCCACACAGTCAATGAAACACAGATAGACATCCCTCTGGTACTTTCTGCTTTCAGCCAAGATCCATCTAATTTGGGCTATGATTTCTCTAGTGCCTTGGCCTAAACCCAGCCTGCACATCTGGTAGTTCTCTGCTGATATACTGTTTCAGTCATTTTTAGATAATCTTCAGCAGAATCTTGCTTGTATGTGATATTGGTGATATTGTTTGATAATTTTCACACTCTGTTGGGCTGTCAGGTCACCTTTTTTTTGGGAATGGGAATAAATATGGATCGCTTCCAGTCAGTTGGCCAGGTAGTTGTTCTCCAGATTTCTTGGCATAACCTGGTAAAAGCATCCAGTGTAGCATCTGTTTGCTAAAATATGTCACTAGTGATAAGAATACATCTGAGTGTTTTGAGAATTTGTAAAAATATGAATCACAAGATGACTTTGCAGATATTTGCAAGAATTCTCATAATCTGTTGGAGAATAGATGCACCTAGATGACACAAAGGTTGGAAGGCTTGGCTGCTAACTACTGAAAGGGTACTAGTTGGAGTCTGTCTTGACATACGTTAGAAGAAAAAGCAACTGATCTACTTGTAAAAAATTATTATTAGAGTTTATTTAAAAAATTTGAATACATTGTTTCCCAGAACAGATTCTTCCAATTTCCCTCACCCTCCACCCATCAAATTGTACAACACCATAGCTCAATGTCAAGAAGACAAAGATTCTCACCACTGGACCAATTGGTAGCATCAGGATGGATGGCGAAGAGATTGAGATTGTTCACAGC
>NW_006399941.1:1352919-1379542 GCF_000299155.1 Elephantulus edwardii | reverse complement strand
GAAAAGTAAAAGAAAAGATTCTTTCATTATTTTACAAACCCTCCCCCAGGTCCACTCCACCATGTAGCCATCGCTCTAGACTCCTGTCATGACCGAAATAAACGGTGTCTCTTTGGAGACGAAGGTGTGCTTGATACAGGCCATGGTCTTTGCAATCACTTATTATGCATCAGAGAGTCGGACAATGGCTAGGGAGGACAGAAGGAGAATTGACACCTTTGAGCTGTGGTGCTGGAGAAGAGTGTTGAATGTATCATGGACTGCTAGGAAAACAAACAGATTCATCCTAGAGAGGGCTAAACCAGACTACTCCTTGGAGGCAAAGATTCTGGGGCTTCGTCTGACATACTTTGGACATGTTGCAAGGAAAGACAGGTCTTTGGAGAAGGACATCATCATGCTGGGTAGAGGGACAGCGCAGGAGGGGAAGACCCTCTGTGAGATGGATTGATTCGGTGACTGGTGTAATCGGGATGGGTGTGTCAGAGGCAATGTGATTGGCACAGGATAGAGCAGGGTTTAGGGCTGTTGTACATAGGGTCGCTATGAGTCGCAAACGAGTCGACGGCACATAACAACAACAACAACAACTCCCTACAAATCCTCACCCCTCTGCTTCCACCCTCCCACCCCCCTGTATCCATATACTCATTCTACAATAATGGTTTTAAACAATATTTGTCCTTGTGGGACGGAGTTAGTTCACACAGCATAATGCTTTTTTATCCTTCCCAAATGAAGGAATAATTTACAAAATCATTGCTCTTTCAGGCTGTATAGTATTCCATTGTGTGATTGTACCATAATTTCTCAATCCATTATTTTTTGGTTGGACATCTGAGCGGTTTTCATGTTCTTGTGATGGTGAATAATGCTGCTATGAACATTGGTGTACTAGTCTCCGTTTGTGCCTCAGCTCTCATTTTCTCAGAGTATATTCCAAGTAGTGGAATAATTGGGTCATATGGAATTTCTGTGTTCAGCGTTTTGAGGAAGTGTCAAACTGTCTTCGAAAATGGTTGTACTATTTTTCAAGCCCACCAACAATGTGAAAGAGTTCCTTTCTCTCCACATCCTTTCCAACATTTATTCCTTGCTGCCCTTTTAAACTTCACCACTGTTACCGGAGTGAGATGGTAGCTCATTGTGGTTTTTATTTTTATCTCCCTTATTGCCAGTGATTTTGAGCATCTTTTCATGTGTCTGTTGGCCATTCAAATATCTTCCTCTGTGGACATTCTTTGCACGTCTTTTACCCATTTTCTAATTGGGTTATCAGTCTTTTTCTTGCGGAGGCCCAGGAATATTCTGTAGACTTTCGTTATGAGACTCTTGTCTGAGATGGTATTACCAAATGTTTGTTCCCAGTCAGTAAGTTTTCTTTTCACCCTCTTAAAAAAGTTTCTGATGTACACAGGGATTTCATCTTTAGAAGGTCACCAATTTTATCCTCTTCAGATGGTGCATTTCTAGCTGTATTTGACAATCTCTTTATACTGTAGACTAGGGCTTATAAGCTTGATCCCAGTTTATCTCTTATGAACTTCGTGGTTTTGGGCTTTACTCCCAGGTCTCTGTTCCACCTTGAGTTGATTTTTGTGTATGGTGTGAGATGTGTATCCTGTTTCAGCTTTCTGAAAGTAGAAATCCAGTTTTTCCAGCACTATTTGTTGAAGAGGTTGTCATTTCCCCATTTGATAGCTTTGATTTCTTTGTTGAATATCAGTTGAACATGAGTCTATTTCTGGGTTCTCAATTCTATTCCATTGGTCTATGTGTCTTTCATTGTACCACTACCATGCAAGAGAAGGAAATAAAAGGCATCCAGATTGGCAAAGAGATGGTTAAACTGTGTCTATATGCAGATGATATGGTAGTGTACACAGAAAGCTCCAAAGACTCAATTAAAAAACTTATAGTAGGCCAATTTAGTAAAGTGGCAGGATATATGACCAATATACAAAAATCAGTAAGATTCCTCTACAGTAACAAAGAGAACTCAGAGAAGGAAATCAAGAAAGCAATACCATTTACAATGTTGTAGTTGTTGTTGTTATGTGCTGTCAAATCACCTGCGACTCATTGTGACCCTATGTAAAACAGCCCTAAGCCCTGCTCTAGTCTATACCAATCTTATTGTCTCTGACACACCTATCTCCATTACCCCAAACACTGAATCAATCCATCTCATCGAGTCTTCCTCTCCTGTGCTGTCCCTCCACCCTCCCAAGTGTGACATCCCTCTCCAAGGACTGGTCCCTCCTTGCAAATTGTCCAAAGTGTGTCAGACAAAGCTTCAGAATCCTTGTCTCCAAAGAGCAGCCTGGCTTCAGCCTCTCTTCATTCTCTTAGTAGTCCACGGTATATTCAATACTCTTCTCCAACACCGCAGCTCAAAGGCATCAATTCTCCTTCTATCATCCCTAGTCATTGTCCAGCTCTCTGATGCATAGGAAGTGATTGTAAAGAACATGGACTGTGTCAAACGCACCTTAGTCGTCAGACTGACATTGTTGCTCTTCAGTACTTTAGAAAGGTCTCTAACTGCAGACGTTCCCATCACAATATGTCTTTTAATTTCCTGGCTGGTGGTGCCAACAGTGTTGATTGTGGAGCCGAGCAAACTAAAGCTGTGAACAATCTTAATCTCTTCACCATCCATCATGATGCTGCCAATTGGCCCAGTGGTGAGATTCTTTGTTGTCTTGATATTGAACCTCAAGCTATACTTGAGGGCTGCAGTCCCTGACCTTCTGTAGCAAGTGCTTCAGGTCCTCCTCAGTTCCAACAAGCAGGGTTGTGTCATCTGCATAATACAGATTGTTAATGAGTCTTCCTCCACCTGATGCCACATTTCACCTCATAGAGCACAGCCTCCTGTATAATCTATTCAGCATTTAGATTGAAAAGGTGTGGAGAAAGGACACATCCCTGGTGCACACCCTTCCCAGCTTTGAACCATGAAGTGCTTCCTTGCTTTGTTCTGACTACTGCCTCCTAGTGCAGGTATGGGTTTTGCATTAGCATGATCAAGTGTTCTGGGATTCTCATTCTTCTCAGACTCAGATCAGTTTGTTGTGATCCACGCAGTTAAACGCCTTCGAATAATCAATGAGACACAGATAGACATTCCTCTGGTACTCTCTGCTTTCAGCCAAGATCCATCTATCATTAGCTACAATATCCCTAATACTATGACCCCTGAACTTCTGGTAGTTCTCTGTTGATGTGCTGTTCCAGTCATTTTAGGATAATCTTCAGTAGAATCTTGCTTGCATATGATATTAATGATATTGTTTGATAATTCCCACACTCTGTCGGATCGCCTTTCTTTGGAATGTGAACAAATATAGATCTCTTCTAGTCAGTGACCATTTACAATAGTCAACCACAAATCAAGATACTTGGGAGTGAACCTAACTAGATATACAAAAGGCCTATCAAAGAAAACTACAGAACATTTCTGCAAGACACAATACAAGACCCAAAGAAATGGGAAAATGTGCCCTGCTCATGGATAGGAAGTCTCAGCATCATGATAATGACAGTCCTACCAAAAACAATCGACATGTTCAACACAATCCCAATTCAGATACCAAAATCATTTTTCAAGCGGATTGAAAGGAAACTGATCTACTTTTTAAAAAGTCATTGAAAACATGTGGAGCACAATACTACACATGTGGGGTTGTTATGAGTTGGAATTGACTTAATGATAGCTGGTGGTCTTGGTGAATTCCATGACCAAAGTAAGACAACCACCAGACCAATGTTGTTGTTACTATTCATTGTGATCCTACAAACATATCTGAATCTTATCCTATCTCATGTCATCCTCATTGTCGCTGACATACTTGAGCCTATTGCTACAGTCATTATGTCAATTCATCTCCTTGAGGGTCTTCCTCTCTTATGTGGACCTTTCCACGCATGATGCCCTTCTTCAAGGCTAGTCTGTCCTAGCAACATGCCCAAAGTATATGAGATACTTCACCATTCTTCCTACTAAGAAGCACTTTGCCTGCATTTTCCGCAGAACGTTGTCTTTGTTTTTTCGGCAGTCCATGGGGTACTCAGTACTTTTCTCCAACAGTACAACTCAAAGACACAAATTCTTATGTTGTCCCTTTTCATTGTCCAGCTCTCACATGCTTGCAAGAGATTGTCAATAAATGGCCTAAATAAACTGTATCTTAGCCTTTAAGTTAGAAACATTATCAAGACTTTGACATACTTTTTTTTTAAAGTAAATGGCAGATTTATTAAGGGTGTCCCAGCAATGGAATGATTCTCTCTCTTTGTCTTTTTATTAATTTTAATGAAAATTTACAGAGATTCTGGATTTCCTTTCATTCATTGTTGCACTTTTCTCCCTGTCCACCACTCCCCCAGTTCACTCCTATCTTCTCCAGCTTTAAATTCTCCCTCCTTACTTTCCATAAGAAAGGTTGTTTCATCTACACAATGCAGATTTTTGATGAGTTGTCCTCTGATTCTGAAGCCACAATCTTCTTCATAGACTCCAGCGTCTCGGATGATTTGCTTAGCACACAAATTGAATAAGTATGGAGAAAAGATACAGATCTGACACACACCTTTCCTGACTATAACCATGGAGTGTTCCTTTGTTCTGTTTGGATGACAGCTTCTTGGTCTAAGCATAGGCTTTATATGAACAAAATTAGGTGTTCTGGTATTCCAATCCTTCTCAATGTTAGCCACAATTTGCTGTGATCCACACAGTCAATGTCTTTGCATAGTCAATAAAACACAAATAGACTTTCTTCTGATATTCTCTGCTTTCATCCAGGATCCCTCTGACATTCCCAATGATAGATACTTCTAGGGCCCCAGCTTCTTCTAAACTCAACCTGAAACTCTAGCTCTCTGTCAAAGTACTATTCTAGCCAATTTTGGATGATATTCAGCCATATTTTGCTTGCATGTGGTATCAATGATATTATTTGATAATTTATAGACTTTTTTGGATAACCTTTCTTGGAAATGGAAACAAATATCTATCTCTTCCAGTCACTTGGCAAGGTAGCTGTAGTCTAAATTTCTTGGCACAGACTGGTGAGCTTGTCTGGTGGGGCTACATCTGTTAGTTGAAACACGTTACTTGGCATCCCATAAATTCCTGGGACATTATATTCTGTCACTGTCTCAATGAAGCTTGAATTTCCAGTTACTTTTTATCATATACTTCTTCCTGAAATACTTCAGCATTCAGCAGTGCTTTTTAGTAACTCTGTATATTCTCTTCTTCATTTGGTGCTTCCTGTATTATTCAGGATTTTACCCTTAGAATTGTTCGGTATTGTAACTAAAGACCTGAATTTCTTTTTCTGTTCTCTATGCTTGACAATCCATATTGAAGGCTTGTAGTCCTTGACCTTCTGCAGCAAGCACTTCAGGTCCTCTTCAGTTGCAGCAATCAGTTGTATCATCTGCATAATGCAGTTTGTCGATGAGTCTTCCTCCAATCTTGATGCCACATTCCTACTCATACAGCCTACCCTCCTGGATAATCTGCTCTGCATATAGATTGAAAAGGTATGGAGACAGGATACATCCCTGGCTTACATCCTTCCCAATATTGAACCATGTAGTGTCTCCCTGCTCTGTTTTGACCACTGTCTCTTGGTTCAAGTATAGGTTTCACATAAGCACAATCAAATGTTCTTGGATTCTCATTCTTTTCCGAGTCAGCCACAGTTTGTTGTGACCCACACAGTCAAACACCTTTGCATAATCAATGAAACACAGATAGACATTCCTCCAGTACTCTTTGCTTTCAGCCAAGATTCATCTAACATTAGCTGTAATATCCCTAATACCGTGGCCTCTTCTAAACCCAGCTGGCATATCTGATAGTTCTCTGTTGATGTCCTGTTCCAGTAATTTTTGGATAATTTTCAACAGAATCTTGCTTACATGTGATATTAATTATATTGTTTGGTAATTTCCACACTCTGTCAGGTCACCTTTCTTTGCAGAAAGTCAAGGACTGCAGCTTTCAATATGGATTGAAGCTCAACATCAAGAAAACAAAGATTGTCACCACTGGGCCGACTGGCAGCATGATAGATGGTGAAGAGACTGAGATTGTTAATAGCTTTAGTGTGCTTGGCTCCATAATCAACACTCTAGGTATCAGCAGCTATGAAATCAAAAGATGAATTGCATTGGGAAAGTCGCCTGTCAGAGACCTCTACAGAGTACTGAAGAGCAAAGATGTCAGTCTGGAAACTAAGGTGCACTTGATCCAGGCCATAGTCTTTGCAGTTGTTTGCTATGTGACAGAGAGCTGACCAATGATTGGGGATCATGGAAAGAGAATTGATGTCTTTGAGTTGTGGTGTTGGAGAAGATTATTGAGTATACCATGGACTGGTAGGGGAATAAACAGGTTTGTCCTAAAGAGGGTGAAACCAGGCTGCTCCTTGGAGGCCAGGATTACGAGGCTTCATCTGACATACTTTGGACATGTTGCAATGAGGGACCAGCCTTTGGAGAGGGACACCATGCTTGGAAGGATGGAGGGACAGAGCAAGAGAGGAAGATCATCAATGAAATGGATTGATTCAGTGACTGGGTTAATGAGGGTAGGTGTGTCAGAGACAGTAAAGTTGACACAAGATAGAGCAGGTCTCAGGGCTATTGTACATAGGGACTCTATGAGTTGCAAGTGACTTCAAAAGCACACAACAACAACAAAAACAACAACAAAACTTGACAAAAATTCTTACCACCAGGTCAACTGATAGCACTATGATGGATAGAGAAGAGATTGAGGATGTTAACAGTTATAGCTTGCCTTGTTCCACAATCAATACTCTTGTACCAACAGTCAGGAAATCAAAAGACAAATTGCATTAGGTAAATCTGCTGTCAATGACCTTTACAGAGTACTAAGAAGCAATGATGTCATTCTAGAGACTAAGGTGTTCTTGATCCAGGCTATGGTCTTCACAATTACTTGTTATGCAACCGAGAGTTAGACAATGACTAAGAATGATAGAAGAAGAACTGATGCCTTTGAACTGTGGTGCTAAAGAAGAGTCTTGAACATACCATAGACTGCCAACAAATAGATCTGTCTTAGGTTGAGACCAATTTTCTCCCTGGAGGCTAGGATTTTGAAGCTTCTTACATACTTTTGGCATGTGGCTGGGAGGGACCAGTGTTTGGAGAAGGATATCATGCTCAGAAAGGTGGAGGGACAGTTCAGGGAAGGAAGACCGTGGATGAGATTAATTGATACAATAACTGGGGCAATGGAGGTAGGCATATTGGAGTCAGTGAGACTGGCTCAGGACAGGGCAGGCTTCAGAGCTGTTGTATCCAGTGACATTATGAGTCTCAGGCAACTCAACAACACATAACAGCAACAACAAGAGCATGCTTGAGAAATTCTGAGTGAGTTATTTATCTTTTTATTTCCAACTCCAGCTCTTTGCACATTCTGTTATAATACTCTACTTCATCTTCTTGAGTTGCTCTATGAAATCTTCTGTTCATCTCTTACTTCTCAGCATCTCTTTCCTTTGGCTTCCCAATGACCTAGTGCAATTCTGAGTCTCTTCTGACATTGTTTTATCATTTTTCTTTCTCCTTTGTCTTTGTAATGACCTTTTTTTTCTTTTTGTGAATTGATATCTTTGATGTCATCCCACAATTCATCTGGTCTTTGATCATTAGTGTTCAATACCTCAAATCTACTCTTGAGATTATCTTTAAATTCAAGTGGGATAAACTTAAGGTCATGTTTTGGTTCTTGTAGACATGTTTTCATTTCTTTAGCTTCAATTTGCACTTGCAATGAGTAACTGATGGTCTGTTCCACAGTCAGCACTATGCCTGCTTTTGACTGCTGAGATTGGAGTTTGCCAATTTTTCTTTCCACAGAAGTAATCAATATTATTTCTGTGAAGTCCAATAGAAAAGAAAAAAATGAGGCAGACAGGAAGGACCAACAACATGCAAAGTTGAGTTAGGGAAATATTTAAAAAACAGTTATTGGAGGAGGGACAGTGTCAAAGATTGTGTCATAGCAATTGGAACTTTGAGATGATAAATATAGAATTTAGATTATCTCCTCTACTTATTCTATGTATTGAACTAATAATTCAAGAAGCTGAACTTTATGAAGAGGATTGTGTGTAGCCTCATTAACAAATCGCATCATTCAGAGGACAGAATCTTGCTTATAAAAATGAAGAGGACTTGAAACACTTGCTGGAGAATATAAGACTGCAGCCTGAAATTTATAATATATCTCAACATCAAGAAAACAAAGATCCTCACCACCAGAACAATAGGCAACAACATGAAACACAGGTAAAAGACTGAAGTTATCAATAACTTCATCTTGCTTGGATCTTAAATCAACACTTTTGATACCAGCAGTCAAAAAATCACAATGTGGGCTGTATTACATAAGTCTCCTGTAAAAGACATCTCCAAAGTGATAATAATAATAATAATAATAATTAATAATAATAAAGTTATAAGTAACAGTGATGCTAATTTTAAGACTAAGGCACATCTGAGTCAGGCCATGGACTTTTTAATCAATTGCTATGCATCTAAGAGCTGGACAAGGAATATAGAAGTATTGACACCTTTGAGTTGTGGTATTGGAGAAGAGTATGGAATATCCCATACACTTCCAAGAGAGCAAGGAAGCATATCTTGGAGAAAGCATAGCTAGGGTTCTCCTTGGAGGAAGAGGACGTGACTTTGTGTTACATAGTTTGTGTTTGTTGCTAGGAAGGGGCAATCTTTGGAAAAGGACATCATGCTTAGAAAGGTGGAGAGTTGGTGAAAGAGACAAAGACCCTCAGGAAGGCTAATGACACAGTGACTACTGTACCAATGGGTTCGGGCATATTAGAGAGAGTAAGGGTCGCATAGGATAGGGCAAGCTTTACATCTGCTGTTAATAGTATCATGATGAGTCATAGTCAACTAGATGGCACCTAACAACAACAACAACAACAATTATCACTTATAAACTGAGAGGGATTCTTAAGGCTTAACCAAAGAGACACACACATATTGTGTTTTGCTTGGGCTCTAGTCCTAGTGGTTCATTATGGTTTTCTCATGTAGCCCTCTGGTCATAAGAGCATGAAGTTTTCAGAAGTTTTAGTCTGTGAAAATCTCTGGTCTTCCAATGTCACCCATGTCTTTTCCTTCACATATGGTGACAGGAAAAAGAGGATTATGGCTAAAATCTGAGATCATTTGACTCATGACTAAAATATATTGTTCCTGGAGCAAAGGGCTATGACTTCATAGGAGTCTATGAAATAGCTCAACAGTTCTTAGTGTTGTTGAATACGTGATGCCTACAACATCAAGTCCACTAGTTTTTGCCTTATTTGGTCTGGCTATTGAACCAACATCCCTGGTCAAGTTTCTTCATTATCTTCTTGGATTGGTGGAACAATGAGAATGAAACGCATCCAAGATCAGATAAATTAGAGATGTACCTGGTGCTTTAGGTAATACATGTTCAATTGCATTTTCAGCTTGCTACCAAATTCATTCTCATAGAATCTGAAAAGGCAAGTAAGACATATATAAATATTCTACATCCAAAGTCAGTTCTAGTTGTTTCAAGTTGGTAGAAGCAATTTGTGGGAAAATTTTAAAACCTCTTTAAGTCTTTGCAGAACCCTTGAAAAACACAGAAGAGTTGAGATTTTGTTGTTAAATTTTATTTCAACCTGTGGCACCAAGGGCATAATCATACAATTCCACACCTATATTTTGGGTCCACCAAACAGTCTATTGTGTGGCCACAGAGAGGTGAATAGGAGCTTGTGACCTCTTGCGTGCAATTTTGCTTTCCCAGTACTGGCATTCTGGAAACACTGGGGATAGATTGCTTTCACTCAAATGTAATACTTGGAAACTGGCCTTTACTTTCAGCCATTCATCTGGCCACCTAGGAGAGGGCTTATTCACAGCAGACAATTCAGAAAGAGGTTTTATCAAAATAAAGTTCCATACACACATTTTATAACTACAACTGGTACTCTGGTTGAAATTCAACCCTAGGATTTCCTTGATGGGTAAGAGTTGGAAAACCTGTCATTTAAAAACTGCTCACAGTTGTCTAGTTCAGAGGCAGTGTTAGAACTCCTTTCTAAAGAAGATGAACCCTTTGTTCTGGGTAAACCATCTGAATGGACCACATAGTTGGCTAAAAGTAAATACACTTATCCCTCTCCTTACAACATAACTCTTTCCTGAAAACCCTACCACTAGTAAAAAGCTGTTGCCTGAAAAGCATTTCTATTAATTGTAGTGAATTTTGTCCTCACCTGAAGTATTCAAACAATTTTCTCAGGAAAAGAACTATGTCAATGGATAATCTGTTTGTAAAACAGTTTGTAGAAAATAGTTGCAGAGTTGTTGTTGTTGTTATTAAGTGCCATCGAGTCGCAAGCGACTCATAGTGACCCTGTGAAGGAGAGTCCTAGATGCTTGGGTGCCTTTCATCCTCTCTCCGGGTTCATAGGGTTTCCTGAGGCAAGCTATTATGGAAGTGGATGCCACTCCTCCTTCCAAGCTTGTTTTAATCCGGGAGCTCCACCCCACTCTCTGTCCGCATTGGGTAGCCAACCATCAACGCATTTGACACATCAGTGTCACAGAGTACTGTGAAGTTATATGCAAAATGTAGTGTTGTTAAGGTGTTGTTAGGGACTGTTGAATTGAGTACCACTCACAGAGACTCTAAGAACAACATATCCTCAGCAGTGTCCTGTCTGGGTCATCCTCATTATCTCTGATACACTAGTTCTATCTTTTTTTAAATGCATCTTTTTTAAAAAAAAATTAACTTCAATGACAATTTACAGAGACTTTGGATTTCCATTCATTCATTGTTGCACTTTTCTCACCTCCCAACCCTCCCCCCTAGTACACTATCATCTTGGAAAAGTAAAAACAAAATTCTTTTGTTGTTATACAATCCCTCCCTCCAGTTCCACTCCACTATGCAGCCTTCACTCTGGACTCCTGTCATGACAAAAATACCTAATCACATATCCCTTTTATACAGTTTTCCCCCTCATCTGTTTCAATGCAGTATACATTATTGAACCTATCTTTTTCAGTCTCCCCCCAACCCTGAGGTCAGTCCTGTTTTACAACAGTGGCACCATGCAGTATTGGTCCTTTTGTGACTGAGGTACTTCACTCAGCATAATGTCCTCCAGGGTCACTCATTTTGAATAATATTTCACGAGTTCCTTGTTTTTCAATGCAGCATAGTATTCTATTGTGTGAATATACCACAGCTTCTCTATCCATTCGTTTGTTGATGGGCAGTTAGATTGTTTCCAGCTTGTTTCTATTGTGAACAAAGCCGTGATAAACATGGGTGTGCATATATCTGCTTGGATGTCAGTTATGGTCTCTTTGGGGTATATTCCCAGTAGTGGAATTGCTGGGTCAAATGGTATCTCTATTTGCAACTTTTTGAGAAAATTCCATACTGCCTTCCACAGTGATTGCACCATAAATGCATCATTTTTTTTTATACTAGATTTTTCAACTGTTCTATTTCTTGGGTCTCATGACCACAAACTGAACTTCCATGTAAATTAGAGCACAGGAAAATATTGAGCACAGACTGAAGAGGATTCAAAGATGCGATCTTTTTATGTCTCTTGTGTGGCAGAACTACACCAAACAAAATGTTTGGTTAAACCAAATATATTCATGTTCACATTTGTTGTACTGATACTATCTGACTAGATAGTATGACTGACATGGATGAGTGTATCTTTGGATGAACAAAACATGGAAGTATAAATTGTTTGGTGTGTACAAGGTACTTTCAGAATAGCACTTATAGACCATTTATTTGGTACATTTTAGGGTGAAAAATCATTAGGGTTAGGGAATGTTTAGCCTCCAACAGTCCAACTAAAGGAGTGTTGGAGGCTAAATAATGGCTTCCCAAAATAGGGAGCTCTGATGGCCTAGTGGTTGGAAGCTGTGCTGTGATCCCAAAGACGTACAGTTCAAATTCACCACCTGCTCCACAAAAGGATGGCAATCTCCTCTCATGCAATTTACTGCCTCTGAAAACCTGCTAGAAGATCAGTTATGAATTGTTTCTGTCTTAGCCCCTCAAACCTCTGAGTATACTACTTTATGTATTCATTACCTGTGCTGCTGTTAAAAAAAAAAGGCCACATACATTGAGGGCTTTACGAAACAGAAACTTACTCTTTCACAGTTTAGGAGGCCAGAAGTCCAAATTCAGGGTCCTGGCTCTAGAAGGCTTTCTCTCTGTGTTGGCTCTGGAGGAAGGTCCTTCTTTTCTCTAGCATCTATACACCTGACATTCCTTGGAGATCTCAATATTCCTCATATTAAGATCTCAATAATTCCTTGGATTTTCAACATTCAAGATACATAAATTCCATGTTCCAAGTGTTAGATAATGTTTGCCATTATTTTTCCTCATTCTGATTGACTTCCAATGTGGGCTCTACCATTACTATCATAATTATCTGTGTTCCTTGGGTTTTCAAAGGCCTGTTATATAGGAAGTGGTTGACCAATCCTGCTTCCTAGACTGCCTTAACCTGGGAGCTCTACTAAAACCCATCCACCATGGGTATCCCTTGTGGCATTTGACACTCCATTGGCATAGGTTTCAGCATGACAGCAATCCACAAGTGCTGTACCAGTTAGAACAATGTCCTCCCAAACACAACAAACTGACAATTTAGTTTGTAACTCTAATAGCAAATTAATCTTCACACCAGTTTTCCCAACCAACTTTTTTGTTTGTTTTTTTTTAAATTTTATATTGGTTTGTTTACAAAGTTTGTATACCATATGTTTCACACTATTCTTCATTCATATTGTATTTCATGCCCGTGAAAAGATCCAACCAACTTTTAATTACCAAGACCTGCTCAGCTGGGTCCTAATGGGTTTAAATAAGAGGCTCCCATCCCACACCTGAGTATTAATTAAATAAAAATGATCAAATAGCTCACACATGACTGTTAATTAAATAAAAAGGACCAAGCAGCTCATACCTAATTGTTAATTAAATAAAAATGATTTACCCTTCAGAATCTAACTACTTCAAACAGGAGGCTCTCAGACAGGCCCCAATCAACTTTTAATCACAAAAGCCTGCCCACCAAGTTTTAAAGGATTTAAACAAGAGGCTTCCAGTCCATATCTGATTGTTAATTAAATCAAAACAACCAAACAGCTCACATCTGATTGTTAATTAAATAAAAACGAAAAATGACCTACCTTCCAGAATTCAACTGCTTCAAATAAGAGGCTCTCAGGCAGGACTCATTCTGCCCACCCTTGGCAAAGGAGAGAAAGACTTCAACCAGATGAATTGACATGGTTCCTGCCACAATGAGTTTTAAGGTGTCAGGAGTGTGAGTATGGCACAGGCTAGGAGAAAGTTAAAATCTGTCATTCATAGGGTTCCTATAAGATACAGTCAATTTGATGGCACCTAACAACAGCAAGAAGGAGGAATTTCCCAGAAATGAGATCTTCTTGGATCTAAGAGGATATATTTCACTCTTGATCTTGCTTATTAGTACTGAGGTCTTCCTCTCTGAGTTGTAACCCAGGAAATATCCTCTTATGATAGGGTCAAGGGAGTTGCATTTCACTTTTAATCTGTTTACAGTTATTTGGTTTATGAAGCCACTAATATCATTACGTAGCTTCCTTATGTAAATGCATTATTTTGTTGATGTTGTTATTATGTGCTTTCAAGTCAGAATTCACTCTTAGCTGACTCTCCAGTGATTTGTCAGGGGCTGTAAATGGCATAGAAGAAGATTTCCCATCTTTCTCCTGTGGATTAGACCTTTAAGCTGGTGGATTAGAACTTCCTGACTTTGGGTTGGCAGCACAACTCCTTACACACTAAGCTACCAGTGTTGTCTACATGCATTCTGTTGTTGTTGTTGTTATTATGTATTGTTGAGTTAGTTTTCAGAGGCAGTTAATCACACAGGAGGAGAATCCCATCTTTCTCCTGTTAAACAGCTGGTGGATTTAAACTAGAAGCCTTTGGGCTGGAAGTGCAACTTCTACTTAAAAAGAACAGAACAGATGTGATTAATTAAAGTATCATGATAAAGGATTTTCTTGGATTATCCAGATGAATCCAACTTCATCAGAAATTTCTTTATAAGAAGGAGACAAGAGAGTCAGAGAGGATAAGGAGATGATGGAAGCAGAGAACAGAGTGAAGTGAGGAAGGAGATATGAATCCAGAAACAAAGTGATTTCTAGAAGCTGAAAAAGAAAAGGAAAGAGATTCCTCCAACAGAATGTCTGGAAAGAATGTAGACTCACCAACCCTGTATTTTCTATGGAGAAAAGATACAGCCCTGACACACATTTTTCCTGGTGCTAAACCATACAGTGTTCCCATTTAAGATTTCTGATCTCTAGACCTGTACGATTTGTAATTTTAAATCACAGAATTTCTGGTAGCTTGTTACAGATACTACATAAATAGTATTTTTAAGAATTGGTACAAAACTGGTTCGAATAAGGTAAATGGTAAGAATGTCCCAAAAGTCCATATTTTCTAAACTGCTATACCACTCCATCATCTCTAACATCAATTATTCCTCTTCCTGTCAGCCCCCTTGCTCCCATATGCCCTTTAGTTCTGCAACTTACTGGAAGTTTTCAAAATCCAAAGAAACTGAAAAATCATCAGGGGAGAGGTCACAAGGTTGTGGAGACAGCAAATCCCAAATCTGTGGATCAGACTCTAAGAATGGAATAGGCTGATGCATGTGGTTGCAGAGGCTGGTGAACAACAGACCAGAGCAGCTGAATCAGGTTAGACCCAGTGTCCAGACTGAGAAGGGACTGAACCTACCTAGAGCATTTCTCTATATAGGATCTCAGGACTATAAACCACACTTACAAGAGAACAAAATGTGAGGACTTGGGTCATCCTTTCTAGTTGTTGTTGTTGTTGTTGTTATGTGCTGTTGAGTCGATCATGACTCATAGCGACACTACGCACAATAACTCTGAACCGTGCTGTATCCTTATCCAGTCTCACTGTCTCTGATAGCACCTGCCCCCATTACTCCAGCTGCTGTGTCAATCCAGCTTATCCAGGGTCTTCCTCTCCTCCTCTGACACTCTACCCTTCCAAGAATGATATCCTTCTCCTGGCAACAAGCCCAAAGTGGGGATTCAAGACACATTTATCCTTAGCCTGCTTTACTAAACAGATAACTTGCTCATGAATGATATCTTAAACACAAAGGGGCTAGAACTTACAAGATATTTAAAATACTTTGCAGAATGGAAGATGTCTATGGCTCGAAGGACTGTATTAATTAATTGTCCCACATATGCCAAAGGAGACTAATACAAGGATCTATGGTTAGAAAAGCTATATACTTTTCAAGAGCCTTTAAGTAAACTTGTTAATTTGACCGTCTTTATGAGATGTAGGTCAGCACTCATCCATTGTTCTACAGCACTACATTGAAGTAAATTATAACCTGGATGTGGATGTTGAGACTGAGGGGCTCTCTGTTTTAGAAGCATTCTTTTTTATTACTGTGTATTTAGAAATTCAGAAGCAGGAGTGGCATCCAATTCCTAAACAACAGGCCTCTGGAAACTTTGAGAAATGGCAATAGTTATAGAAAGGTTTCAGGTATTTTGTTCATAGGGTGGCTATCAGTCATGCTCGACTCGACTGCAATCAACAATAACAACTTAGAAACATGATTTTGGAAACCTTGCCATTGCTATTTGTGGCCAATAATTTGGCTTCTTGGTTTGCCATTGAGTAAAACTGGTGTATAACAAACCCTCAGTAGTGTTTTTTTGGCTGTAAATTGCAGAGATTGCTTAGCTTTCTCCCATGGAGCAACTGTGGTAGATTTAACTGCTGGAGAGGCATGACCTTTGGATTAGAAGCGCAACTACCTGTGGACTAGGCCACCAGAACTCCAAGGAATTGACAGTGATGGGAAGATATATATTTTCCATTTTGTATGAATTGGGATATCTGTATAAATGGAATATTCCATGGGCCACCAAAAGAGTAAACAAGTCTGTACTGAAGGAAGTGCAACCACGATGTTTCTTAGAGGCAAGGATGGTGAAACTTCCTTTCTCTTACGTTGGGCTTATTGTCAGGAGGGACAAGTCTATGGAAAAACTCTTCATGCCACAACTTCTCTATCCATTCGTTTGTTGATGAACACTTAGGTTGTTTCCAACTCCTTGCTATTGTGAACAAAGTTGCGATAAACATGAATGTGCATATATCTGCTTGGGTGGTGGTTATGGTTTCTTTGGAGTATATTCCCAGTAGTGGAATTGCTGGGTCAAATGGTATCTCTATTTGCAACTTTTTGAGAGAGCGCCATACCGCCTTCCACAGTGGTTGCACCATTCACACAATGGAATACTATGCTGCATTGAAAAACAAGGACTCATGCAATATTATTCAAAATGGGTGACTCTGGAGGACATTATGCTGAGTAAAGTATCTCAAGCACAAAAGGACAAATACTGCATGGTTGTAAACAGGCCTGACCTTGGGTTTGGGGAGAGACTGAGAAAGATGGGTTCAATAATGTATACTGTATTGAAACAGATGAGGGAGAAAACTGTGTAAAAGGGATATGTGATTAGATATTTTTGTCATGACAGGAGTCTAGAGTGAAGGCTACATGGTGGAGTGGACCTGGGGGAGGGTTTGTAAAACAATGAAAGAATTTGTCTTTTACTTTTCTGGGGAGGAGGGTTGGGAGGGGAGAAATGTGCAACAATGGATGAATGAAAATCCAGTCTCTGTAAATTTTTACTGAAATTAATAATAAATTTAAATTTAAAAAATTTAAAGAAACAAACAACGCTTTATGCTAGGAGGGTCAGAAGAAGAGAGGAAGGTCCTCAACTAGATGGTTGACATAGTGATTATTACAATAAGTGTGAACATTGTCAGAAATGGTGAGGATGGTGAAGGAAAAGGCAAGGTTCAATATTTTGTCCATAGGGTTACCGTGAGTCATAGTGGACTTGATAGCATCTAACAACAACAAAGCACTAAGCTGAGATGCCTTTATACCTAAAAATGTTGATTTTCATGGAGTGTTGTAGGTAGAGTTTTTGCTATTCCTATTTGGAAATATTCTATTTGGAAATTGGTTTTGGTCAAACATTCTTCTAAGTGGTACAGCACTGGTCAGTCCATTTTCTGTACAGAGGCAACTTGTGGTTGCTGTGATGCTGAATGCTGTGGCACTGATATGTCAAATGTGAGAATGGTTACCCATGGTGGACAGTGTTTGGTGGAGCTTCCTGAGTAAAACAAGCTGGGAAGCAGGAGTGGCATCCACTTCTGAAATAGCTTGCCTCCAGAAACCCTATGAACCTGGAGAAAGGATGAAAATTATACAAGTGTTCATTGTTCATAGGGTTCCTATGGGTCATCTACAACTCGACGGCACTTAAGAACAACAACAACAACAACGAGAGAGCTCAGTTGGCCTAATAGACAGAAAGTGATGCTACTAAGCCAAAGGTGAGTGATTTTAATCTGCAGCCCTCATGCCTGGTTTTAATTTTTTTTTTTTTTTTGTCAAACCTTCTAAGTGGTACAGCACTGGTTTGTCCGTTTACTCTACAGAGGTAACTCATGATCACGGTGATGCTGAATGCTGTGACACTGATGTGTCAAACATGGTAATGGTTACCTATGGTGGACAGCATTTGGTGGAACTCCCTGAGTAAAACAAACTTGGAGGCAGAAGTGGCATCCACTTCCGAAATAATTTGCCTCCAGAACCCTATGAACTTGGAGAAACAATGAAAGTTATACAAGTGTTTAGGTCTTTTGTCCATAGGATCGCTATGAGTTGCCTACAACTCGATGGTACTTAACAGCGACAACAATTTGGAAATATAGCAGAAATGAAGAGAAAGATAACTTTCTTATCATTCTGGTTGTAAGGCTGTGAAAGAGATCCCAGATGAAGTAGGACTGAATAGGAAGACTGAAGGTTCAGAAGAATCCTTACTGCCTAGTGAGATGCAGCTGTATCCTCTAGGGTAGAAACTGATCTTTGACTGACGGACTTGCTGTTGATCTTGATGTTACTTATTGGTCCACTTGTGAGAATATTTTCTCGATGTTGAGAATTAACCCATACTGAAGGCTATAGTTTTTAAACTTCACCAATAAGGGCATCAAGTCTTCATTTTCAGCAAGTTAGGCTTAGTTATTTGCATATCACGGGTTGTTTCTAAGTCTTCTTCCAAGTCTAACATGCACTTTACTTCATTATAATTCAGTTCCCTAGATTATTTGCTTGACAAACAGATAATTAAGTATGGCAAATGGATACAACCTAACATAGACCTTTCCTGATTTTAAACGATGCAATCTCCCATAGCATGATGTCCCTCCCTGAGGAATAAGCTCTCCTAGCAACATGCCAAAGTATGTGAGATTAAGCTTTGTTATATTTGCCACCAACTGGCCTTCTGGCTGCACTTTCTCCAGACATAACTGTTTGTTCTTTTGACAGTCCATGGAATATTCAGTACTTTTCTCCACACCACACACAGCCCAAAGGCATCAAATATTCTGTCATTCTTAATTATTGTCCAGCTTTCAGATGTGTAGCAAATGATTACAAAGAACATGGCTTTAATTAGGTGCACCTCAGTCTTCAAAGTGACATCATTGCTTCAAAGTGACATCCTCAGTAATTTAGAGAGGTCCCTGAATGCAGACATTCCCAAAACAATACATTTTCTGATCTCCTGATTCCTGGTACCCAGGGTGTTGACTGTGGATACAGGTAAAATGAAATTATTGACATCGTCAATCTTTTCTTCATCTATCATAATGTTGCTTATTGGTCCAGTTGTGAGGGGTTTTGTCCTCTTGGTGTTGAGATGCAATACATATTGAAGATTACAGTCTTTGGATTTCTGCAGCAAACATTTTTTTTTTCTAATGCAGCAAACATTTCAAGTTCTCCCTACTTTCAGCAAACAAGGTGTGTTATCTGTATAACACAGGTAGTTGATTAGACTTCCTCCAATCCTGAGTCCTCATTCTTCTTCATGGGGTCCAGTTTCTTGAATTATTTCTTTAGCATACAGATTGAATAGGTATGGAGAAAGGAAACAGCCACGACATACATCTTTCCTGATTTGAAACTATGCAGTGTTTCCTTGTTCCATTAGGTTAACTTCTTGGTCTAGGTATAGGTTTTGTGGGAGCATAACTGAGTGTTCTGGGGAGAAAGCCCTGACATACATCTTTCCTGATTTTAAACCATGCAGTGTTCCCTTTTTCCATTAGAACAGCAACTTCTTGGTCTAGGTATAAGTTATGAGATAGAGTTAAGTGTTAAGGGGTTCCCATTCTTCTCAATGTGAGCCACAATTTGTTATGATTTGCACAAATGTCTTTGCCTAATCAATAAAACACAAATACACATTCTTCTGGTATTCTCTGTTTTTAACCAGGTTCCATCTGACATCAGCAATGATATCTCTGGTGCCATGGCCTCTTCTGTACCCAGCAGTTCTCTATGTATGTACTATTTTAGCCATTTTGGATGTTGTTGTTAAGTGCCATCGAGTCGCAGGTGACTCATAGTAACCCTATAAACAAAGTCCTGGACAACTTCTGTATAACTTTCGTCCTTTCTCCAGGTTCATAAAGTTTCCAGAGGCAAGCTGTTGTGGAAGTGGATGCCACTCCTGCTTCCAAGCTTGTTTTAATTGGGGAGCTCGACCAAACACTGTCTACCATGTGCTACACACTAGCATTAAAAAATTAAAAGAAGATATCCAAGTGGGGAGAAAACACATATTCCTGAGTTCAGCATCTCACAGGAGAGAAATAAAGGAAATGGAAACAAACACAGAACATACTCTGAGCACAACACTGGAGGAACGTTACTGAAACTAAAAAGGCTCTCCCAGTGCCTTATGCAGCAATATTTTGCTTGTATACAATATTAATGATCTTGTTCAATAATTTGCATATCCTGTTGGATCACATTTCTTGTTTTTATCATGTCACACACAGCATTAAAGCCAATTGAATGGAACAAATAAATATCTCCTCCAGACAGTCATCCAGGCAGCTGTCCTTCAAATTTCCTGACACAGACTGGTAAGAACACCCAGAACCACATGTGTTAGTTGAAATATGTCAACTGGTATCCATCCCATCGATTCCTGGGGCCTTATTTTTAGCCAGTGCCTTCAGCACAGCGTCAATGTCTTCCTTTATTACTATTGACTCTTGTTCATATGGTACTTCCTGAAATTTTTCAGTGTCAAGCAGTTCTTTTTGATACTGTGACTGTGTGTATTTTCCCCAACTTCTTTTGATGCTTCCTGGATCATTTCAGATTTTGTCCATAGCATCTCTCAGTAATTGCAATTCGATGCTTGAGTTTGTTTTTCAGTTCTTTCAACTTGAGAAATGATCCTTCAATATTTCAATTCAAGGATTAAATTTGTTCTTCAATTCGTTCTACTTAATAAATGTGGAGAGTACTTCCTTTCTCATTTTCTAACTTCAGGTCTTTGCAAACTTCATGAAATTTTACTTTATCTTCTCAAACAGACTTTGAAATCTTTTTAGTTTTTTTATAATTCATCATTTTTTTCCATTCACTTTAGCTTCTCTACTACTGTAAGTAAGTTTCAGCATCTCTTTTGATCTCAATTTTGAACATTTAATTTCTTTCTTGTCTTCTAATGATCTTTTTGTTTCTTCATGCATGCTGTTCTTAATATCATTCCACAACTCAGCTAGTCTTCATTCATTTGTATTTCAAGCATCAAAACTATTCTTGATGCAGAGGAAAGAGGGGGTTAATCATGGAGTTGTACAATTTGGTGGGTGGGGAGGTGAGGGAAATTGCAAGAATTTGTTCTTGAAAACAGTGTATTCAACTTTTGTAAATAAACTAGTTGTTGTTGATTGCCATCGAGTCAAGGTCGACTCATAGTGACTGTGAACAAAAGACCAATGCCTTTCCATAGCTATCATTGTTTCTCCAAGTTCATAGAGTTTCCAGAAGCATGTTATTTAGGAAGTGGATGTCACTCCTGCTTCATTGGGAAACCATTATGGTATTTTATATCCCTATGGCAAAATAATAATAATAAACTAGTAGAAAAGGAAAAAAAAACACACAAAAATCCCAACTATTCTTGAAGTGACTCTAAATTCAGATGAGATACACTTTGCCATACTTTGACTGTGCTGTAGTTGTTGTAATTCTCTTCAGATTCAATTTCAAATATAGTTGATGATGTGTTCCATAATTGGCCCTGCACTTGTTCTCTGATAATTATCACTGTTTCTTCCCACATATTTGATTCTTGTGTAATCCATTCAACAAAGTTCACATGTTAATGAAGTTGTGAAAAGGTATATGCATTGAGTAAGTCATGGACTTACAAATTCTCTAATGAAATCTCTGCTATTGGTTCTACCACTAAGGCCTAAATAGCTAAATATCACAAGCTGCTGTTGATTGCATACTATATCTAATAATTAGTTTCATCTTTTTCTATTAAACTATCTAAAATGCAAATAACATGTTAAGTGCCATTTTCCATGTAATTCAGCAAACATTTAATGAATTTTATGGAATTTTCATTTTCAAAAAATTATGTAAGTAAACTCATGAAGACTCTTTTTTAAAAATGCATACATCTATAGGATTAAACAATATTTATTAATAGGTGTCTGGGTAAGATATTTTGAGAAATACTTCTTGTTGTTTTTGTGTATCATCACGTCAGAATCCACACATTGCTGACCCTCCAATGGGTTTTCAGAGACAGGAAATAGCACAGGAGAAGATTGCCCATCTTTCTCTAGTGGAACATCTGGTGAATTTGAACCATATGCTTTGGGGATTACTGCAAAATGTCTTGCCACTAAGCCCCCAGGGCTCTCTAGATGCATGTAGAAGCTCAAATCCTGGCATACACGAAGTAGAAAGTTTGCTGTTAGAGTCAGAAAACAGAACTCACATTGAGTTATACAAAATTAAGAATTAATCACTTATGTTACTGAAAAGTACAAAAGTAGGCTTGACCATAAGTACTCTTTGATCTTGAGATTAAATAAGACTATATCATAATTTCTCCCTGATTCTTATAACTAACCCTTTCCTCTCTGGGCCAGGTTTATCTTTAAGTTGGCTCACCTCATGTTAATAATAATGACTTGCCATTCTAGTCTTTGGATATCATCACATCATTGGAGAAGGAGACAAAGTCTTAGAGTTCTTTGCAAAACAAAATAAACCCACAGCCATCAAGTTGACGTTGACTCAGAGTGACTGACCCTCCATTAAGTTTCCAAGGAGATAAATATTCACTGGAGGAGAAAGCCCATTTTTATCCCAAGGAGCCACTGGTAGATTCCAGCCACTCCCCTTTGGCTTAGCCATTCTCCATATCACACAGGATACCACCAGAGCTCCTTATGCAAAACAAAGAAGGCATTTATTCTTAAAGCTCTAGCAAATATTGATTATGTCTTATGGAACTTCCTTAAGCAAAATAACTTGACTGGGAGATAGAGGGTGGATAATGGAGAAAAAAAAGTTGGTTTATTTTCACTTAAAAATGAAGGTGAAGTGATTCCTTTAAAGTCATTGCTCCAATCATGTCAAAAGCAATTATCTAAAGAAAGACTTAGTTGTTATTGGAAAGAAGGGACAATAAGTGTAGTAGGATAAAGGAATGACTGACTCTCAATCTTATTGCAATTGAGCCTGTCTCCCTTGGAGCTGCTGGAAGTCCAAACTGGCTGCTTTTGGGCTAGCAAGGCAACTCCCTCTGGTTACTCCAGCAAAACTCCCTAAAAGAGATAAAATAATGAGGAAAAGTAAGAAATTCAGAACATTTTATGGTGCTATGGTATTAAAAAAAGCTGAAACTTTCATAAGTATTTGAGGTCTAAGAGAAGATTTCATGAAGTAGTAATGGTTTGCGTATTAATTCCTACATTGAAGGATATGTCCATCCTTCAAGATCACTCTCAGGGGTTGGGAAAGAGACATATTGTATAGTAAGAACATATTAGCAAAAGGAAGGAGGCAGAAGCATATAGGGATGTGTTAAGGTTACCCTAGCCAATCTAGAATTAGATTCTGTATCCTTTCTCCATAGTTGTTCAATAGGACTGTATAATTTCTTCATACCTGTTCAATCTATGTAGAGGTTAAGCCAACTGAATCAGGGAATACTTGGATCGAGAGAATGTAATCAGAGGAACTCTGTTAAAGAGAAAACTCTATTAAGGGCACATTCTGGGGAAAAAAACCAAGGAAAACATTCCTAAGTAAATGTTGAATTGTTCAACAGAACAAAGGTATAAATAGTGAGTAAATGTCAACATGTTCCCTTAAGGTCAAAACATTTTACCTTATAAGTACGTATGCATGTATTATGTTTCAGAGAAAAGAGTCTCTTGCTAACTCAAAATTACTAATAAGGATGTAGTAATAAAAAAAGAAAAGGTCATTGTAATGAACAGGATGTCTTGGGTAAATCTCATGAATCTTGTAAATATTTTCTTTAGCTTATGTATTTGGAAAACTTCTCAACAAGAGCTATGAGGATGTACAAGAGAGGAGGACACCCAGCCAGGAGTTCCTCTCCTCTTACCTTTTGACTAACTAATGTCTTGAGTAGTTCATTCCATCACCTGACACTTTGCTCTTGGTCAGAGTAGTGCAATCATTTTTTGTGCTGAACAAATACTTTGAGAAGCTGGACTTTATGGAGACAGTTGTCACATCAAGATTAGAGGAAAACTCTTCAACACCTGAGTTATGCAGACAGCACAACCTTGCTTGCTGAAAGGGAAAAGGACTTGAAATACTTGCTGCAGAAGATCAAGGACTGAATCCTTCAATATGAATTACATTTCAACGTTTAAGAAAACACCCCCCCCCAATCACTGGATCAATAGGCAACCTGATTATAGGTGGAGAAAAGATTGAAACTGTCAATTACTTCCTCTTGTTTGGATCCACAGTCAACATCCTCGTTACTAGCAGTAAAGAAATCAAAAGAAGTATTTCATTGAGAAAATTTGCTTTCAAGGACTTCTCCAAAGTCCTAGTAACAATGATGTCTGTTTAGAGATCAAGGTGATTCAAGACATGGTCTTCTCAGTTATTTGCTATGCATCTGAAAGTGGGGCAATGAAAAAGGGTGACAGAAGAAGAATTGATGCTTTTTGAGTTGAGTTCTTGGAGAAAGGTACTGAATATCCCATCGAGAGCAAAAAGAATAAATAAATATGTCTTGGAGAAAGTACAACCAGAGTACTCCTTAGAGGCAAGGACGTTCAAGCTTTGTTGCACATACTTTGAACATGTTAAGAGGGGCCAGTCCTTTTAAAAGGTCATCATGCTTGGAAAGGTGGAGAGTCAGTGAAGAGAGAAAGGCTCTCAGGGAGGTGTTTTGACACAGTGGTCAAGTGTATTAGTGATAGTGATGATAGTGTAGGATTGGGCAAGGATGACATCTAACAACAGCAACAACGCCAATTAATCTAGAAAGAG
The DNA here is from genome assembly GCF_000299155.1 of Elephantulus edwardii. Taxonomy (NCBI): domain Eukaryota; kingdom Metazoa; phylum Chordata; class Mammalia; order Macroscelidea; family Macroscelididae; genus Elephantulus; species Elephantulus edwardii. The sequence continues at coordinate 1,354,901 of NW_006399941.1, read as the reverse complement.
CAGTAGGCTAAGTTTTAGGCTGATAACAAAAGGTTGTCAGTTCTAACCTACCAAATACTCTAAGGGAGAAAAATGAGCTATTTACTCCTGTTAAGATTTACAGTCTTGCAACCCAATGGAGGGTTGTAATAAATTGGAATCAACTCAGCAGCCAGGAGTTTGGTTGAGTTTAGCTAATTTAGTGGAGTTCTGGGTCATGCATACTTAATGGACTTGGTTCCTTGCTGGAGGAAGATAAGACGTTCAAACCCACCCAGATCCATGACAGAGGAAAGGCCTGATGATGTACTTTTAGAAGAATCAGCCACTGAAACTCCTGTGGAGCGTAGTTCCAACCTGACCCACATGTTGTTAGGTGACATTGAGTTAAGTACAACTCATAGTGAACCTACGAACAACAAATCTGAACCCTGTCCTATGCTGTGCCGTCTTCACCCTCCCTGATATTCTTGAGCCCATTGCTGCAGTCACTGTGTCAGTCCATCTTGCCAGGAGTCTTCCTCTCTCTCTCTCTTTCACCTTCCCAAACATGATATCCTTTTCCAAGGAATAGCCCCTTCTAAAAAACATGTCCAAAGTATGTGAGATGAAGCTTTGTCATCCTTGTTTCCAAGGAACACTCCAGCTGCACCTTTTCCAAGAGATACCTATTTATTCTTTTGGCAGCCCATGGAATATTCTGTACTCTTTTCCAACCCCACAAGTCAAAGGTATCAATTCTCTTTCATCTTTATTGCATTGTCCAGCTTTGAGATGAATAGCAAATAATGGAAAAGACTATGGCCTAAATCAGATGCACCTTGATCTTCAAACTGACATCATTGCTCTTCAGTGTTTTGGAGCGGTCCCTGACAGTGGTTGTGCCCAAACTAATACATCTTCTTATCTCCTGACCGATAGTAAGTGCCTAGAATGTTGACTGTGTATCCAAGATTCCACCCACATGGAGCCACCATGATTCTGAGTCAATTTAGTGGCAGCTGGTAACTAATGTAGCACAAGTGCAACACAAAATATTGGGAGATGAACTTGAGAAAGAACCTTAATGTGAAGGGTATTTCTTGAATCCCACTAGGAGAAATCTTATTTAAAAGCCAATGGGGAGCCATTGACAGTTTTTGACTAGAGGAAAGACATAATCACATACACCCTTTGAGAATACTAATCTGCCAGCAGTGAATTGAATAAACAGTAGCAAAGAGAGACAAAATTCAGGAAGATCAGTTAGAAAGGTCTTGTAGTCAGAAGAAAATAAATTAAATAGGGTAGCAACTAAGAAAAATGTGATGGCTACGAGAGACTTGAGATGGTAGAATCTTTCTGGTTTGCCAGCAAATTAATTGTAAAAGGGTAGGGAAGGGATCCAGTGTTGTGATACACAGCTCTGACATCGGAGTGGTTAGAAATAAAGTGTTAACGTTTTTTTTTAAAAAAATGGAGACCTCAAAGGCACGAGCTATTTTGGAGAGCGACAAGCTCTTTAAGTAACAGAGACCTCAAACCAATTTCCTATTAGTTGATTCTGACTCATGGTGACCCCATGTATTACGAGTAGAACTGGTTTGCAGGGGTTTCTTTATTGAAATCTTTACGAAACAGATTGCCGAGACATTTTTATTTGGTTTTACTGCTTATCGTGTATTTGAACCACCAACCTTTAGGGTCCACAGATCATTTACTCTTCTAAGGGAACTGCTTTCCAGATCAACAACAGAACGCACCGCCATCACATTGATCTCATAGCTGACTCTCCAGTGTGTTTGCAGAGGCTGTAAATGGAACATACGGAGATTGCCTGTATTTTTCCCTCAGAGTCATTTGAGGATTCAAATTGCCAGAGAAACGCTGCCTGGACTGGGTTTGGTAAAGACACTCTGGCCCTGTGGCCACTGACTCTTAATTGCTTCAAGAGCAATGAGGCCCTTCTGTAGTAATTAATTTTTTAAAAAAATTTATTTTATTTATTTTTTCTTTTTTATTGT
>NW_006399941.1:1350356-1351509 GCF_000299155.1 Elephantulus edwardii | reverse complement strand
TCAATCTATATTGTAGGCTGCAGTCCTTGACCCTCTGCAGCAGGTGCTTCAGGTCCTCTTCAGTTTCAGCAAGCAGGGTTGTGTCATCACTGCTGGTAGGAATGTAAAATGCAGCAAGTAATTATGGAAGGCAGTCTGGCACTTTCTCAGAAAGTTGGAAATAGAAATACCGTTTGACCCAGCAATTCCAATACTAGGAACATACCGTAAAGAAACCAGAGCTGCTGCCCAAACAGATGTATACACCCATGTGTTAGCAAATATCTTTAACTATGACCTTTTCTGAAGCGTTAATTCACAAGCCCTTAGCATTGCAGAACTATAACCCAGGGACAGAATCATGGGACTTCAGAAGTGTTGGGGTCTGAGTAGGTTAGAATGACATCTGTTTTGTTCCTAAACCAGTTCAGACTAAAACTCCAAAGTTGTTATTGCTGTTACTGCTGATAGATTATATGAGAATAAATCTTGCTGTGAGGGTTAAGTGGACTTTCTTAGATAGCTTCTAAGAATTAAAATGTACAGGTTTACCTTCATGTCTTCTACAGGGACAGATTCCCTAAACAAAAACTTATACCATGTCTTATGGGAATTCAGTGTCTGATGTTTTCTTCCCTGAGAGGTGCCTCTAGGTGACACAGAACATGTTCCTCATTCCTCACTGGGAACAGTTTGCTCCCAAGACCTTGAGCAGGTCTTCTCTTTACTTTCTTCATCATCAAAACACATGTCTCCAAATCATCATGGCTTCTAGACTCTGTTTCTTCCAGACTCTGACATAAAGAAGGGTAGAGGAAGGCACAGGAGGCAGTATTTACTTGATGGAACTTGAAGGAGTGTTATGGTCATGTTGTTACTGTGATGGTGGGAGTTAATCTAACAGTATTTAAAATAGCAACTAATATAGAGGACAAGTTTCAGCAAAGCTTCCAAATTAAGACAGACTAGGAAGAAAGGTTTAGTATTCTATTTCCAAACACTGTTGTTGTTGTTGCTGATTGCCATCGAGTTAAGCACGACTCATAGCAACCGCAATATACGATTGGGTATTATTTGTACGATAACAATCCAGAATAAGAGCTGCATAGTAGAGTGGACTGGGGTGTGGGGGTGAGGAATTGTGCAACAATGAAAGGATTTTTTTTCCAAAGAG